>NC_141886.1:8527511-8830541 GCF_030686135.1 Camelina sativa | reverse complement strand
CATTCCTCAACGAGAATCGCTTTGGCTTGATCGCAGAGGATCCTCACGTCTGCTTCACCCAACGGCTTACACTCCATGAGCTGTTCGATCTGACGGTCGAGATCCCCGTTTGACGGCATCTCGTCCTCGTCCCTTTTATCTAAAAAATCTAACAACGAATAAGCAACCGAATCGTTTCGGATCGAACCACAGCGGCGACGGAGGAAGAGAGAAGAAGTCGCCGATCGTCTTTGGTTTGGTTTCTCTCGTCACACAAAAATTGATATTTATTAGTATGTTTTGGACAAATGATTAATTTTGCACAACAAACAAAAAAGAGTAAAAGACAAATGAAAAACAATTTCGGTTTTTTTTTTTTTTTTCCTAAAATTGATGTGAGATATTAGTTAGGTTTTTTTTTTTTTGGACAAACAGATGCTTTCATTCATTCAAATCAAAGCAAATAAAAAAGAAGAGATGCAAAGATCTCAAAGTTTAAACTGAAACAAAGGTTACAAAGATGGGCATTTCCCAATGCCATAAAGGAGTAGATAGACTCCATGAGAGCTATGAAACAGTCACTAAGAAGCGACTTTGAACATGAGAGATCACGGTAGCTCGATTGATCATCCTCGAAAAATTCGGTGGATGACAAGATACTCACGGTCGAGAGATATTGTGACGTTAAAAACAAAGCCATAGCCAATAAACTCACCGGAGCGAGGGGCACTAACAAGAACACCACATTGGCAAGAGTTCGGTAGACCAAGGTTTGATGGTCAAGGGTAGAGTGCTTAAACATCCAAAGCCGAGGGTCAGGAACAAACTGGTAGCACCAGGAATAGCTTCGATAATAAACAGTTCGAGTGATGAAGATGGTGCTGAAGAAAGTTTGCTTAAAGTCGTCGGATGCAAGAGTTGAATAACAGGGCATAAGACCATAATACTTCAAGATTTTAACAACAGATCATACAAGGGAAACTAGAGCCATGAATAGCCAAGGATAACAATCAAACCGTAACAATACAGTTGGGTTCTCTCTCACTTGGTGCCCTTTACCAAGGAGATTAAGAACACCACACAAAGCATGTAGCTGGTTTGACAATGGAAGGTGTGATTTAGGCTTGGTCTGGTGGGTTGTTATTAGCACCAAAATGATGCGGTTGATGGGATGTTGTTGAGAACTAGAAACGCTAGTTAGCATAGAGATAAACGGGTTGTGGTTCTTCCAGTTAACAATCGAATTCACAGCTTGAGCAAAGACCAGGGATCTTCCATACACTATGTTACTACAAATCATTCTAGGTAAATGGATTCTCAGATGCAGTCTTCGGACACCGAGTTCAACCAAAGAACCTAAGAAATGTTTACTAGATAACATAGGGATAGAAAGAGTAGACCTGAGATTTTGGAGGATGGGTAGGATCGTTTGGGATGTTAGCAATCCAAATTCAAGTCCTGAGCTCATCCGCAGAGATCCAATAGACTTTGGGGATGGCCAGGGGAGTTGACATGGGTCTACCAAGCTCGTAGTGTGATAGATCTTAGAGACTGGAGTCCAAAATCGGAGATAAGTCGCATCTCTAAAAGATTCCTCGCCAAACATCAACTTGGGAGCCGTGGAGGAAGAGGAAGCTTCAGGGGCGAAGCACAATCCGGATCTAGGGAGATAGAAACACAAGGGCTTTGGAACCGTCGACGGTAAGGTTGGGCGAGAATAGGTGAGGATGGCGTTCGCCGAACTCCAGATCCTGCTGTAGTGGCACAAGGACAAGCCTTCGTCTAGATCTAGGGTAGTTGTAGAGGTTTGGTCGGGACACAAAAGAAGAAAATAAAAGGGGAAAAAAGAAAACAGGGTGAAGCTAAAGGGGTAGAAGAAGTAGTAACAGAGCGGAGGGATTGAGAGATCCCGACGCCGGCGAGCCGGAGCTCTACCGGCGTCAGAGAGTGGTGATGAGGGAGGTGCCTCGATTATAGTGTCTGAGATATTAGTTGGTTAGGACTTAGGATATACATACAATACAAGATATAAAAGAAATGGCATTGGCAAAATTTTAATCATACAATCAAGTAATCAACACCTAAGTTCAAATTCTAGCAAAAGTTATTTAACTATCTTTTGGAGACTTAAGAGTTAGAGTTGAGAATTTTTTTTGGAAGGGGTTGATTGGTTTTTCCGGCAACAAGTCGTAAATTTTGTGTTTGCGGTTGCTAAAATTTGACAAGAATCACACCAATCGCTACGATTTGGTTTTAAAAAAATTGGAATCGCTAGATTTCGAAAGCTCTAAAAATTTAAACCAAATTTCAAATCTATGTTCTCACCACGGATACAAGTCATATTTATAACACTAGCTTTTATTCTTTAGTTTTTTTTGTAGTTTTGATTTTATTATTTAATGCAAATTATGATAATTCTAATTGTGCATCGTTAGAGATCTCATGTAAACTTGTCTCTTTCATCTGTAAATTAATTAATTAATCACATTATTTGGATGTTGAACCCTAGATTTTTTGGTGTAGAAGTATTAATCAATCTTGGTCAACCATTAGACCAAGAGGCTTCCACATTATTCTTTATTTTAAAAATTATTCAAATTTACTATCATTAGAAAACTGTAAAATTAATAAATATGTGTTAAATTTGAAATTTACATATTCAACTTATTTGTAAACTTTTATATTAAAAACTTGTAAACATGTTATATTTTTGTGACTCAAATCAACAAAAACTATACTATTTAGTAAAAATAATAATGAAGAAAGATAATAAACTCTAGTCAACCTTATATTAGCAAAAACAGTTTTTTTTTTCTTTTTTTTGACAAAAAGAATTTTCGTTTATTTTATTTTTCGCCAAAATAGAATATTCATATATAATTATAAAATTCTTTGCTTAAGGTTTCATATTTTCTATTCCATATGGGTTTTTATCCTAAAGTCATTAAAATTATACATTGTTTTACTATAATTTGGCGACTGTAAAAATTGAGTAAACTATATATGTTCTACAATTTTGACAAAAATAATGATTAGCTTATAAAATACAAACGTCAAATGTAAATATAATTAGGTTATAAGACCGCTAGTATAATAACATAAGTTTTATTTCATTAGACTCATTATCAAGAAGTTAAAGAACACCAGATATACAAAATTAATATTTTAAAATATGATAAGAGAAATATAGTTCGCCAATCGATTCCTATGATTGGTCACAACAACATTATGTCATGATATTTTCCATAGGCATAGTGATGAATACATGGCTCAATGCAGTTATCATATTCGGTAACTCTAAATTACACTATATGTTAAATTAACTTTGAAGATGTTGGGTTGATTGAAGTTTATAAGGCTTAGAACATGTCATGGATTCTCTACTAAAACAAGAAAAAACTGACACAGAGGCTGATGCATTACATGATACAAATGCCGGAAGAATTGACACATCTGAGAATGAGGTATTACTTAATACAAATGCTGGTAGACCAGAGCTTAAGTAGTACTTGGTGATCGTGCTGACACAATGATTAACACAAAGCAGAAAAGAGAAGGTGTTGAATCAAGAACCTTGCAGTTAGATATATAACGTCTGAAGCAGTTCTTGTATTAGTCCGACGTTAATACAGGAAGTAGTACAAGAAGCTGAATTGAAGAGTTTAAGTACAGAAGCTTAAGGCCGACTTGGACAAGCCAAGTGGCGGTTGTTGAGCTGGATGAATATCCTGAATGGAAGATTCAAGATGGGATCATGGAGAGAAACTTTCCTATTTGTTGTATAATAGGAAATTCCTATTTGTTGTATAATAGGAAAATTGTCAACCCTAGGGGTTGTACAATTGTTAATCTCTCAATTCCTATTTATTGTATAATAGGAAAGTTGCTAACCCTAGGGGTTAGGCAATTGATATAAATACCGAGAAGGCGCTTCATGAAGACGCGCACGCTTCAAGGTAGTCTTGAGAGATGCACACAAGATGTGTGGTGTCGCCCCATCAATAAGATAGAGAGATCTTTTTGATGGTTCATTCAGCTAGAAAAGAATGATAGGCATAGTAGTTGTATCATATGCAGTTGTAATTGCTATCTTGTTCTAGTGAACTTGTTCTGGACTAGGTCCCGGGGATGTAGGAAAAATTAACAAAGTTCTTATGTTATTTACTTTATGCTCATACAAACTCGAAGTCGATCATTCACGTACTTAAGCATATAGAGTTAGCCACAAATTTGCGTTTTCAATTGGTATCAGAGCGGGGCTCGATAGAGATAAGCTCTTGTTTCGGGTAGGATCTTGGATTTGTGGCAAGCAAAGAAACGAAAGTATATGAGAAGGACGAGTATTCATGAAGACAAAGGTATAAAGAAATAGTTTTTGGAGAGATGCGTAAGAAGTATTGAGTTGACCAGACACTTTAGAATATGCGTTTCCTGAAAAGATAACAATCATGGCTATGGTCGGTGTTGTCGGTCTTAATTGGGAAGTAAAGCAATATCTACGTTATGAATATTTGCTGGGTTTCCATGGAAGAAATAGAAAACCTGACTTCAATAAAAAGCAAAATATTGATGGGTAGTTGTTGACATTTCAGGATCTTCCTCTTAGTCTTTCTTAAGAGGTTCACCATCTCCCTTACACTCACTTGTATGCTCTGTTTCTCTTACTCTAACAGAAGCATAAAGACTCTCTCTTTACTCTCTTGTTCTTTCTTTGTTTCTTTTCATATGACAAACGATTTGTAAGAGAGAAGAGAGAACACACATTAATTGTCTAACATTTTATTTTCGGATCTTGAGAGTACTTTCTTACAACACACACATCATACTTATACTACTTCTACTAGTTGCACCTCCCACATGCTCCCATACTTAAGACCATCATGACTCTTACACATTAGACCACGGTCCTAGTTACTAACCCTTACACATCATAGGTTTGCTTTCTTACAAAAGCCACACTACTATTACAACAACTCTCTTAGCTAGGCTTTAACCAAACAAATGACTAAGTCACAACACAACTTTCTACTTTGTCTTGTCCTTGGTCTCTTGCTTCTACTTGTCGAGTCCATCTTCCACATGGACCACCAAAAACATCTTTCTCTTTGGGCCTAAATCAAGTTAGTGGCCCATGACAAAACAAACAGGCTTGTTGACCTTTTTCTTGTCGTTGACTCTGCTTCTTCTTCTTCACGGAGCTTTGCTTCTTTTTCTTTGTTCTTCGACTCACTGATTTCTTCTTTCTCTTTGTTGCAGATTTAATCAAGAACTCAATTCTCAACAGTAGTTCATCAAATAGATGTTCTCTGGTTGTTAGAAATCCGAGTTAGGTCTCGGAGAGATTGGAGCGAAAAAGAAAATTCACCAATTTGGTTCTAAAATCAAATCGTAGAGGTAAACAAAAAAAAAGAGGAAGAAGCAACAAGGTCGATTCCGTGAAATTAAAGGCTGAGAATCTCACATATCAATCAAATTGAAGAGGTTTTTGTGATAGTGAAGCTCACAAGAGAAGTTGATTTCTGATTGATGGTGGTAATCACTTTCCTTAATTTGTGTTTGAAAGGAAGTTAAACAAAAGATTGATGCAACTATGGGCAGGATACATAAGGAGAGAGGGGATATGAGCAGCATTAAAGGGAAAAGGAGATTTTTAATTGGAAAGACATGTCGTTAAGTTGCAGGGAAAGTTCAGAACTTTAGATTATGTTCTGGTGAGAAGCTGAGTTAATTTCGGGATTGATCATATAAGTTGAAAAACCAAGTTGGGTGTTTTTGAATTGAATCAGTGAAAAACCAAGTTGAAAGAACTCTGGAAAATCATACAAAGCTTTGAAGAAGAAAGATTATCTGGTGGAAGAATTCTGGTTTTTACGGTCTCAAAGCAAGCTTTTATGGTCACCTGACAAGAGATAGGAATCTATAAAGATTGTTGATACATCCAGGAAAGAAGGAATCAGAAGCAATAATCTTACTTGTCAACTTGTAAATTCATGATTCGTGACAAGAGAGACCACGACGGAAAGAGCTGTCCAATTTGAAATTTGGATAAAGATCTGGTTTTGAGCTTGGAAGCGAGAGAAAATCATAGAGAGAGGCTCACTTTTCTGTCACTGTCTTTGCTAGTTGATAAGATGAGAAAGAGGATGTTGTTGCTAGCTCACACTGGCAAAGAAATAAACTGCAGGAATTCCATTGGTGAGCTTGTTGCGTTTTGTAGCAAAGAAGATCTTGTAGGTATGTCAACAAAATTTCCCATAGTTTTCAATTTGAGAAGTGGAAAATCGGCCAAGAGAAGGAGATGGGCATGAGAGTCATGCTGAAGCAGATCTATGAGATCAAGATAATGACAGTAGTCCATGTTTCTTTGATGTTCTGTTATAGACAAATGAAGCCTATTAGAGTTACGAAGCAAGTGGAGTTGTACAATGTCATCAGTCAATATCCGGACTTTATCAACACCATGTTGCTTCCTTAGTGAAGGATGGTCTCATTCTAAAGGGTTTGGGTACGAATCTTCTCTATGAGAAAACCAAAGTCATCTCAGATTTTAATCAAAGTTTTTAAAAGAAGATGAAGTCATGAACTGATTTGATACAATTATGAGATTAGAGTGTTTTCTACAAACTCACAATCTGAAGACAACGAGAAGAAAGTTTAAATTGTGGGTTTGGTGGCTTTGATAATTTCAGTTTCTGGATTTCTATTTCGATATGATAGAATCATGGAGTCAAAGATGTCTTTAAGAATGGGGAAGAAGAGGATCAATTTTGGAGAAGATTTTGTATAGACTCAAATACAGCAATCACCAGAAAGAGCAAGCTTTTACCATTGCAAAAGGTTGGCTATTCAAGTAAAGCAAAGAGGAACCATGTACTTGAAATCCAGGAATAATGAAGAAGAAACGTGATGCATCTCTAAATCAAAGAAAGTAGCTCAGAGGAAGAATGATGAAAAAAAAAGTTTCAGGTTCAAGACAGTTTTTCAGCTTCTTGGTTCGTTTCTTCTTCTTCGTTTTCATTGGCTACAGACCTTGGATTTGAGCTCTGAAAGTTGTTCTAGAAAGTTGAAAGCGAGATCTTTCCAATGATATAAATATCATCTACTGATTCCATGTGGATTGACGGGAAATTTCTCTCAAAGTTGGCTACTTGCAGGCTACATTATTCCTGACCTGTCAAGGGAAATCGGCTATAACTCTCAAACCATAAACCCAAATCTTGATCCGTTTTTTCCTGTGATTTCATGTGACTAGTGTGGATGTTGTCACCAAGTTTCATTATTTTCTGGGTTGTTTTGCTATTCTGTTTATGCTCTGCATCAAGACTGTATCAAGATAGATTGAAAAAATTGGCTTTAGTACAAGTTGATGGAGTCCCTGCAAGCTCAAAGAATAAGATATTTTTCTTTAGATGGACTCTCTCATGTAGTTTGTGGCTCTACGACTTGTGTTTCTCTGAAGGTTTAGTTGCGAAAAGGTTTGGTGAAAGGTTATATCACAGGGAAAGAGAAGATTAATGGAATAAAATGGTATTTAATGTTGCCTTTAGAACTTATGCCCATTGGGGATGACTGCACAATGAAATAGGTGTCAGTGACATAAGGTTCTTGGATGAAGTCACTAGTAGACAGCCTAGTTAACGCAACACTTGTGGTGAGCTAGAGGGTAATGGGAAAGATATTAACTTGAAGAAGTAGAGCTAAGGTTATCAGGCACAAAGATCTTTAAATAGCTCTAGTTCTCTGTGAAGTCATCATCACTAGAAGCTTGCTGATACAAGGATTATCTGTTTTCTGGAAATTATCTCAAGTCTCAATTGATAATCACTGGTTTTAGAGAAGTTGGTCGGGATCAATTTGTGCTCAGAGTTTGAGTAACTCAGATTAAGAATAATGTGGTTAGTGTAAGGTTATGTGGTTGGTAACAAGAACAACTTTTGGATTCACTACATGAGAATAGAGAAGTTATCAAGGGTTGTGATCAAGCGTTGTTATGGAAGTTCTCTTGGTGCAAAGGAGAGCTGTATGTGACTGCGGTTACAAAAGGTTCCTAGAAAAGCAAAAAAGAAATTGTGCTTTATTCGGCTTAAACAAGATCTCTGATTATGTAATGAAGAAGAGGTCACAAAGCTAGAGTTTTCTTCAGAATGTGATTTGGAAAATATAGTGTAGTTAACATCATCAAAAGAGAGAAGATTTTTTTTTTTTTTCTGAGAAAGAGAACAAAAATCTGTTTCAAGATAGCAACTTCAAGAGAGGGTTTGGAGATCCCAAAGTAATCTGATCATGCTGAAATTTTGTGAGGCGCTTTGTGCTATTACATACTTGAGATTAAACGGTTGGATTGAAGTTTTGACGGTTGAATTGCTTTTTATTCAAGCATCTTCAGTCTGTTCCGGAATCAGTTTATTCGAAGTTTCATATTTGACCAGTTCCAGTGGTGACATCAAAAGGAGGACCAAATGAACTCAGAATGGGATAAAAATTGGCAGAGATATTGTAGACATGTTGAACTAGATTCTGGTAAAAGAGAACTGGATTTGGAGTCCGTGAACATAGTTGAATGATAATATTGCAGAACAGTTGATTCAGAGTCTTATGCACCAAAGAATTTCTAATGACATGAAAGGCCAAGAGTATAGATGTTGAAACATGTGATGGTAGCTTCCTGGAATCTAAGAAGAATGCTGAAAAGCGTTTTTGGAGAAGGCTTTGAGACAGAGTGATCGAAACTGAGACTAAGAGAGAGGTTGAGACATAAAACTTTCTACCAAGGCATGTTGATTGAGAAGTTGTCATGGGAAGAAAAGTCAGTCAAAAAGAGATTTTGCTAGAAGAAAACAAACTTGGCTCATGGTGGTGATGTGAAGAATTTTCAAGTGGAGTTAGGAGTAACACTTTGGAAAGGAAAGAGTTGTTATGTATGTGGTATTTAGTGACGGCCTGCTAGTATATAATTTTTGTATGCTGCAGTTTTTGATGAAGTATTGCTAGATTTGTTGCTACCACAAGGAGAAAGAGACCTTCAATATTGGAAAGCAAAGAGAAGAAAAAAAAGGAACTTAAATCTAAATCGATTATGGTGGAGTTTTGTGATATTGGCGGCTTTAGTTTCTGGTAAAGTTTTGTGTTCCATATTTTTTTTTCATATGGATTCACAAATTGATTATGAGGTGAAGATGTTTATATCACAATTTCAAGGAGTATTCAAGGTTGCGCATGAGAAGGGATCATCTCAGGTTACCCAATTTCTCATGAATAATGGTTCATGCAAATAAGTAGAGTACTCAAGGCTGAGAAGTGATGAGCAACACAACAGAGGATAGTTGCAGGGTTACAGAGATTGTTTAACAGCGGGTATAATGCAAGACTAGTTAAGATGTTGTGCAAAGCTGAAACACTTAAGGTGAGTGAAATTGATATGTTGGTTGTTTTTAACTTAGTTGGCACTCAAGCTGGGGGAGACGAGAATGCCAAGTTTGTTGTGAGCTAAGAACAAATATTATGGGGGAGCTCTACTAGTGGTTAGAGATTAAAAAATGAGATTGAGTATCAAACTAAGTTAAAAAGGGGGAGAATGAGGATGTTTGATCTTTCAAGACACATTGCATGTGAGGATGTTTGATCTTTCAAGATACATTGCATGATGTACCATAAAATCAGAGATAGAAGGAGATTTAAAACTCAGTCATCAAGGGAGAGATTGAAGATATTGTGATGACTGATTTTATAAGATGCATAGAATTGAAAAGTCAATCATTAAGGGAGAGATTGAAGCTGGTTTTAAAAGGAGCATGGATTATAAAACTCAATCACCAAGGGAGAGACTGAAGATGTTGTGTTGATTGAAGTTTTATAAGGCTTAGAACATGTCATGGATTCTCTACTAAAACAAGACAAAACTGACACAGAGGCTGATGCATTACATGATACAAATGCCGGAAGAATTGACACAGAAGATGAAGTATTACTTCACAAAAAGAATGAGGTATTACTTAATACAAATGCTGGTAGAGCAGAGCTTAAGTAGTACTTGGTGATCGTGCTGACACAATGATTAACACAAAGCAGAAAAGAGAAGGTGTTGAATTAAGAACCTTGCAGTTAGATATATAACGTCTGAAGCAGTTCTTGTACTAGTCCGACGTTAATACAGGAAGTAGTACAAGAAGCTGAACTGAAGAGTTTGAGTACAGAAACTTAAGGTCGACTTGGACAAGCGAAGTGGCGGTTGTTGAGCTGGATGAACATCCTGAATGGAAGATTCAAGATGGGATCATGGAGAGAAACTTTCCTATTTGTTGTATAATAGGAAATTCCTATTAGTTGTATAATAGGAAAATTGTCAACCCTAGGGGTTGTACAATTGTTAATCTCTCAATTCCTATTTGTTGTATAATAGGAAAGTTGCTAACCCTAGGGGTTAGGCAATTTATATAAATACCGAGAAGGCGCTTCATGAAGACGCGCGCGCTTCAAGGTAGTCTTGAGAGATGCACACAAGATGTGTGGTGTCGCCCCATTAATAAGATAGAGAGATCTTTTTGATGGTTCATTCAGCTAGAAAAGAATGATAGGCATAGTAGTGCTTGTATCATATGCAGTTGTAATTGCTATCTTGTTCTAGTGAATTTGTTCTGGACTAGGTCCCGGGGATGTAGGAAAAACCGAACCCCGTTAACAAAGCTCTTGTGTTATTTACTTTTTGCTCATACAAAGTCGAAGTCGATCATTCACGTACTTAAGCATATAGAGTTAGCCACAAATTTGCGTTTTCAAACTTGAAATTTACGTATTCATCTCACTTGTTTAATTTGAAAATATATTAAAACTGATAATTATTTATTTATGTAAAACATGCTCACAATAGTCTGGGGCCTTGCGGTCGAGTGATAAAGAGACGAGATTAGAGTACTAAGAGCATCTCCAATGGTTTGCTCTATTTTTCTCTATAATAGAGAGAAAAAAATAGCAATCTATTTTAGAGGTAAATTTGCTCCAATTCACCTCTATTCTCATCTCTAAAATAGAAATTGCTATATTTTTCTTTATTTATAGAGGAAAAAAGTAGAGTTTTTCTATTTCGAGGAAAAAATAGCAATCTCTATTTTAGAGGTGAGAATAGAGATGAGTTGGAGTAAAAAATAGAATTTCTCTATTATGGAGGAAAAAATAGAGCAAACCATTAGAGATGGTCTAACACGCTTCGAATTCGACTTACCTTATGCGGAAAATACACATTGTTTCTATACACACCAATAAAAATATAGGTCCTTACTCACATCCTATTTGTAACACATTTGTTTCTATATATACACATTCGTGGGTAGTATGGATCCTTTCCATAGTGAAAGCAAGAGCTGTTAACCCTAATAAACGAGAAGAGATGGTGGCTCAAACTGATCACTTCATCTTATCTTTACTTATTACATCAAATAGTCTATATATAGTAAAGATTAAGGTTTACAAGATTAGGTTTATCCCTGACAAGTGTCATCATCTGTAGAGGATTGCAGATCCTAGAGAAGTGAATCTATTCATTGTTTGGAGCGGTGTGTAAGCTGTAGAGTGAGCTGTCTTCAATGGTTTGACTGTACGGCAAAGTGCACATGACTCTGCTTTGTTATTGTTGCAGAGCATTTCACGACTCATAATCTTAATGGGCTGGAAATCATTGGCGAGGCCCACCTTCTTACCTTGTTGGACCGAAACAACAAGAGCAGTGTTGTTCTGCTTTACATCCCCTTCAAACTTTGTGTGGACGGTGATACTACACGAAGTTTGAACTTGAGATCGTTGACCACAGGGATTGGCAAGGACTTTGTGAAGATATCCACCAATTGATGAGCAGATGGAATGTGATAGACTGTCGGTGAACCTTCTGCAACCTGTTCCCGGACATAGTGGTAATGTGTCTTGAAATGCTTGGATTGTTTGTGAAGAGTAGGATTTGTAGAGAGATACACAGCAGAAAAATTGTCACAATACAACTCTGGAGTCTGGGACGGAGGCATGCCAATGTTCTCTAGCAGATCCCTTATCCAGTTTACTTCAGTTACAGTGTCAGACAGACATCGATACTCTGCTTCTGTTGAGCTTCGTGAGACCGATGGTTGATGTTTAGCTGAACAGGAAATGATATTCGTGCCAAGAAAAGTGCAGAATCCTCCTGTGGACCGACTGGTACTTTTACAGCCACCCCAATCACTTTAACTGTAAACACGTAATGTAGAATCAGTATTTTGATTGAAAGAAAGACCATGATCAATGGTACCTTTGATGTATCGAATAATCCTATTGAGTAGGTTGAAGTCTGCCATTGTAGGTGAGTGCATCCGTTGGCACACTAAATTAACTACAAATTGAATATCCTGTCTGGTCAAAGTGAGATATTGTAGTTTACCAGCCAAACTCCAGAAGAAGGTTGGACTATCAAACATGTCCTCGTGTCCTTTAACCTTTTGAAGCTCCAAAGGTAAAGGTGTTGCTGTTGGAGCACAGTCAGTCATTCCTGCAGGGAGCACAGTCAGTCATTCTTGCAGCAATGAGAAGATCCTCTGCATATTTGTGTTGATTGAGGAATAAACCATCAAGATGATGATGACATTGATTGCCAAGAAAATAACTCATTTTGCCCAAATCTTTCATACAAAATTCTTCACTTAGATCCTGGAGAAGCTTGTTGATCAACTCCGGATTACTCCCAGTTAAGACAATATAATCAACATAGAGAAGCAACACAATGATGTCATTATCTCTGTCATACACGAAGAGTGAGGGATCCTTCAAACTGCATGTGAAACCAAACTTTAGGAGAAATGTGTTGAACTTGTCAAACCATGCACGCTGCGCTTGTTTCAATCCATAGACCGCTTTGTTTAGTTTCCACACATGTGATGGATATGCCTCATCTTCAACGCCAAGGGGTTGTCGCATATAAACTGTTTATGTTAAGTCGCCGTGCAAAAAGGCATTTTTAACATCAAGTTGTTTCAGTGGCTACTTGTGAACTGTCGTTGCATGGAGGACGAGACGAACTGTAGCAGTTCTAACAACCGGACTGTATATTTCAAGGAAGTCAACTCCCTCTTTTTGATCATTACCTTTGGCAACAAGACGTGCTCTGAGTTTATCAAGGCTGCCATCTGCATTGATCTTTGTTTTAAAAACCCACCTGCAGCCTAGAACATTCATTTCTTCTTCATGTGGAACCAAATCAAAAGTGTTAGTCTCCACAAAAGTTACTACTTCTTCTCCCATTGCTGCTGTCCACCCTGGATGTTTGAGAGCCGACACTACAGCCTTAGGTTCTTCAACCGGCGTTTGAGTCATGGTGAGAGCATATTTTGGATTAGGATTTTTTACACCATCTTTCCCCCTCGTTAATAGAGAGTGCTCATTGACTGTTGGAGCAACAAGTGGAGGAAAATCTGCTTCTGAAAATAAAGGAGCTTCATGTAGAGACTCATCATTAGAATCTGACTCTATGTTTCCTTGTGTGTCATTGTCTGAAGTAGGAGATTGAGTACACTCTGAGAAAATCGAGCTTGGCACTATAATCTCATCATGAACCGAGGAAGGAGTGTCAGGTTGCTGCACTGGAGTAGGCTGCAAACCACGTTGCCAAGCTGACAACAATGGTGTTGATGCTGCAGGGATCAGAGCCGAATACTCATCGACAAAGGGATAAACATGTTCATCAAAAAGAACATGTCTACTAATATAGAGACTCAACCAGTGGGAGGATAAATGCACTGATACCCTTTGTAATTCTCATTGAAGCCGAGGAAAACACATTTTAGTGATTTGGGATCAAAATTTTTGTTCCCGTAAGCACGAAGAGTTGGATAACATACACTGCCAAAAACTCATAATGCAGAATAATCTGGTTTATGTGCAAACAGAGCTTCATGTGGACTTTTTGAGTCTAAAAGCACCGAGGAAGGCAGTAAATTACTCAGATAATTGGCAATGAAGAATGCTTCAACCCAGTACTGAGACCCAACTCTCTTAAGTGACTATGTTTTCTCTCTGCCAAACCATTTTGTTGAAGAGTGTAAGGACAAGAGATAAGTTGCTTGAGTCCCCAGTTTGCAAGATGAGTGACAAACTGAGAATTAACAAATTCACCTCCACCATCACATTGAAACATCTTGATTTGCTGATTTAGTTGATTCTCAACAAACTTTTGAATCAACACAAAAACTGAGTAGAACTCTGATTTATTCTTCAATGGATAAAACCAACAAAAACGAGAGTAATTGTCAACAAAGATAACATAGTATCTAAACCCCTGAACAGATGTGATTGTAGCAGGTCCCCACAGATCACAGTGAATCCTCTTAAGAGGTTTACTAGCTACAAAAGTAGAAGAAGAAAAAGGGAATTGAGCACTCTTTCCAAGTCTGCAAGATTCACGCAGCTTGTTGGTGCGCTTGTTTATTGAGATAGCTTCAGCATTAGATAGGAGTTGTAGGACTTATGCACTTGGATGCCCCAACCGTTTGTGCCAAACTTCATCACTAGCAGCCAACTGACGAGTAAAGTAGAAAGCACCAAACACAGGGTTAGCCAGAACATAGTGATCCTTACTCCGGTTTCCGGCTGTGAGGAGCTGTTTGATATGCTTGTCCTTTACACGTACACCATCAGAATCAAATTTAATAGAACAAGGATAATCATCACAGAGCTTTGAGACGGACAACAGAAACTTGGTAATGTTAGGACACACTAACACATCATTAAGAGGAAGAAATGTACCTGATACAGTCTGGAGAAATCGAACCAATATGAGTAATGGGTAAAAATTCACCATTACCAACCATTACCGAGTCATGACCTTGATAGGTTTGAGCTTGTTGCAGGTTGGTTGTAGAGTTGGTGATATGAGCTGTAGAGCCACTATCAGGTAACCACTCAGTGCCAGTGTGTTGGTCTCCATTAGACACTCTCATAGCAGCTAATGCAACAGGCAGTTCTGGCTTCGGGAGAGACTCAACACTTGAAGGTATTGTGTCTATACTTCCCATATATCTGACAAGTTGGTCGAGAGGAGACATTAGATTGCATACTCTGACCACTACCATGTTGCTGAAAACCACGACCTCTGGTAGAGTAATTTCCCCTGCCTCTGTAGCCACCACCAGATCCTGAACGACCTCCTTTGGTGTTTGAACCTCCTCTATCGAAAAAGTCTTTTTCAGTTTGAAAAGCCAAATGAGGCGAGACCACATGAGCACTGTTGTAAGTTTTCAGCTTGTCATCAAACAAGATGACTTTAAACACAACATCTTCATAACAGGGACCAAGGACCGAGTCCATAGAGTGTTCAATAACAGTGGTGACCGACTCATACTCCTTACCAAGACCAGTCAACAAACCTTGAATCTTTTCTAAGTCATTCATAGGAAAGCCAATATAATCAAGTTGATCATAGCTCTGTTTCAGTTCACTAAGATACTCTTCCATTGTTCTTCCTATCTTAAGACAACCCCACAAACGGTTCTGCAACTCAAACTTCCTAGTAGTAGACACCCTATTGAACCTTTTAGCTAGAAAATTCCATACCTCATGAGCAGATTGCATACTGTACACCACTCTTAGAGTTGGTTCCGTCAGTGAACCAAAGATCCAGGCCATGACCAGCTGGTCATTACGAACCCACTTCACAAAGTCTGGGTTAGGCTCTTCAGAAGGACATTCAACAACGTTAGCAGGAAGAGTAGTTGCAAGTCGAGTAGCAGCAGGACGTGTTATCGAACCATTGACATATCCGAGTAACATTTGTGGTGAGAGAAAGGACTCAAATTGAGTCTTCCATAAGAGATAGTTGGACTCTAATAGTTTGAGAGTCACAACTTGAGAAATAGAAAGAGGAGAGGAAGAAAATGAATCTTCTGGAGTCATAGATCGTATTACCGGCGCTCTGATACCATGAAAGCAAGGGCTGTTAACCCTAGTAAACGAGAAGAGATGGTGGCTCAAACTGATAACTTCATCTCATCTTTACTTATTACATCACATAGTCTATATATAGTAAAGACTAAGGTTTACAAGATTATGTTTATCCCTGACAAGTGTCATCATCTGCAGAGGATTGCAGATCCTAGAGGAGCGAATCTATTCATTGTTTGGAGCGTTGTGTGAGCTATAGAGTGAGTTGTCTTCAATGGTTTGACTGTACGGCAAGGTGCACATGACTCTGCTTTGTTACCGTTTCAGAGCATTTCACGACTCGGAATTTTAATGGGCTGGATATCATGGCGAGGCCCACCTTCTTACCTTGTTGGACCGAAACAACAAGAGCACTGTTGTTCTGCTTTACACATAGGTCCTAGATCTACACTGAATTATCATTAAAAAATGGTCAAATTATCATCTGTTCAGTTCAATACAATAGAAGTTATTCTACATTAAACTTATGAGTTATAATTACTAAAGATAATAAATTTTATTCAACTAATATAAAAAGAAATATAGTGTTCATTGATGGTATTCAATAATTAAAAAAAAAAAAAAAAACTGAAATGTTGTTAAAAACTGAAATTTTACTGACAAAAAAAATATATAAATAGAGATCAACAAAACTACAAAAATCTGTTCTTCTCAGTAGAATTCATAGTAAACAAAAAATAATAATATGGATATTTCAAAAACATATGTGACTATTTTCTTTGTAGGAATATTGACAGTTTCGTTTTTAAACTAAAGCATTTTGGCCAATCCAGGTAGTTGTTATTGTTAAATTATCTTTGATCATTTGAATAGCAATGGTTGAACTTTTTTTTTGGTCATAAAACGTATTTTTATATTGCAGCAATCGAGCAAGAGGGAAATTGCATTGGGCCATGTGATGCATCCTACGGTAATAGAAAATGCGACGATGAATGTACAAGTAAACAATATGCATATGGACAATGTGATTATCAAATAAAAGGTCAAGACAACCCACAATGTTGTTGCTACACAACACAGAAAAGGAACTCATACTCCTTTTAGTTATTGGCGATCTTCAACTTTTTGATAATGAATAAAATAAGACTATTATTATTATTATTATTATTATTATTATTATTATTATAATAGCGTTTTTGTAATCTAATTATATTTGTCTCAACGTTTATTAGAACGTTATGTTTTTCTCTAATTATATTTTGTAAGATGATTTTTTGTTGTTGCCATGAAAATTTTGTTACCCAACTAAAATTTTAATCTACATATACATTTTTTAAGTACATTTTTGGTTCTACCCTTTCATTTGTATTTATTTACAAAGTTAATCCCTAAAATATTTCCAAAAATACAATACTTCAGATTTTGTTTCCTAGATATTTTACATTTCATTCCAACTAAAAAAAATTACAGCAAAATCAATATGGAAACAAAAACTATGATATATTTAACCATATCTTCTATTGTGTTTTGAAACAAAGAAAACAACAATTTGATTCTCATTTTATTTTCCAATAACTGTGAGCTTTGATTTTAAACGTAAGAAGAACTTCGATTCACATTTATTTAAATATTATAATTAATATATATATACTTAAAAAAATTAAAATATTATGAATACATAAAATTAAAAAGTTTAAAATACTATATAATATGGTTATATAGTAGATGAGTTATAAAGAGGACATGTTGGAATTAATAAAATATCACTAAATTTGTGCTAACACGGGTTAAATCCTCATTTTATTATTTTTCAACACTATTAATATTAGAATATTTGATATATAAAATCAAGTTGATTTAACTAAGATTGTGTAAAATAATTAAATCATTAGGAACAATGTGACTAATCATAGCGTATAAATGATTTATTATATATTTAGATCCATTAATTTTTTGTTATAATAATTTTAAAATCAAAATAGAACCTCAAACACTAAACAAAATAAAGTAAATATAACAAACAAATGGTCATGAACTATATTACGGTTAAAAAATTAATATAAATATTTAGCCGTACAATTAGCTGAAAAAATTAGTTAGTCCACTATTTGCAAAACATCCAATATTTAACAAATAAATACAGCATAAAATACTAAAAATAAAAATTATATGCACGCGGTTAAAATCTAGTAATTTTACAATATCGAAGACATATATAAGAATGAGTTAAGTTTAATCCTATGCATTTAGGATAGCCCAAAAATTAAGAAACAATAAATACTTTGTTATTTTTTTATAATCAATATATAGATAAACTTGTTTACAAATAAAAAATCTTTGAATTATGCTAAATACAAATTAAGAAAATACGAAAACACACACATATATATATATACTAGATGAGGACCCGCCCAATGTGCGGGTTCAAAGTTTTATAAATTAAATTAAATTTAACAAAAATATATTAAAATTTGTTGTATTTTATTTATAAATTTTATTTTTATTATAATACATTGATTTATATCCATTTACAAATCTTTTATGTATGTTACTATTAAAAGTGTATTTTTTTACACCTAAATATACTCTATGTTACAAATATATTCTTTATCACCATCTAGAAAATGTCTATATAAACACATTAAGCCAACTATTTTACTTTCACTTCTGCATAGTTTTTTAATTACTAAAAATATTTTGAATAAAAAATATATTACATAATATACTAATCAATGATGTATCATCACAATAATGTATAACCACCATGGAGAAAACCTCTGCTCTGCCCTCATCTCTTATGGAGAGAACCTTGCGTCCAACCTCCTCCACCATGGGGAGAACCTTGGCTCCGCCTTCCTCCCTTGGGGTGATAACCTTGTGTCCAACCTCCTCCACCTTCCTCCCTTGGGTAGATAACCTTATATCCAACCTTCTCCACCACAGAGAGAACCTCGGCTCTGCCCTCCTCCTGTGTGCAGAGAAAATGTTCACGCCTTTTAGTTATCTCAAAATGGCTTGCTCCGACAACCAATGAAAGTAAAAAAAATTTTCTAACGTCACAAAATCTTTTGATAGTAACTAATGTTAAATTTTCCAATGTATTCGTGGAAGTGTCTTTGACACACCATGATGTAGCCTCTATCTCTGTAACGCCTAACCCGCTACCTTGCTTAGTAAGCCCATGTCCACTCTCAGTCCCTGGACCCACTTTCCTAAGTGGGCCCTACCTTGCTTAGAGGCTTTAAAAACTTGTTTACCGACCTATCAAATCAACAAATGATCTTTTCATGTGTTTTGTTCTCACTCGCACAGTTCCGACAATCACTTCCAGGCAGGTCACCCATCATGAAGTTTCTCAGGACCCTTGACCGAAAAAAATAAGTACATTTTGGTGACGTATGTGGCCAAAACAATCTTTTTAAACCTTTTCGCAAACCAAGGTATCATAGTCTTTGAGCTCCTATGGAACTATCAACAACGATTTATTTTTTTCAATCTATCTATCTATCTTTGTTGTACGCTTGTGTTTGATTAGTTATTTTATCTATTCATTAGGTTGATGAGGTTCTACTCGTTATCTTCCTTTGGGATTGAATGAATAATGGTAACAATTATGTTTGCAAAAAAATGAAGGGTTTATGACCAACCAATCAAGGTTGAGAAATTAAAAGAAAATTAATTTGACATAATTAAAGAAACAATAGAAAATTATAAGCATGGTAATTTGTAATATATGAATCCCAAATAATTCAAAGATGAAAATATAAATTAAATAAAACAATCTAAAAAACTACAATAAATTTTAAAATACAGTATTAGGAAAAGAAAACGCATAAATTAATTTTTTTTTGGGTCAACATGTTAATCTTACCTATTTCCAACTGAAAAAGGAGAAAGTACGAGAAAATTTTGGTTTAGAAAAATAAGAAAAATTTATCTTTGCATTAAAAAAATTTCCCAATTAAACAAAGTTGAAAGCAGTTTTTTTGAATAAAATATTTAAATATGAAACGATCTATGTTTATATAGAAGTAAGTATTTATAAAATTTTAAATTAATAATTAACTGTATATTTTCTTTAATCTTTTTTTCTATATTTTTTTGTAGAATTAATAACTTAAAATAAAAATAAGTAAATAATATTATAATTTTGAATTTTATGAAATATATATATATATATATATATATAAAATCTCCTTATAATTATTTTAAAAAAAAATTTGTATTTTTTTTTTATAAATTCTGTAATTTTTGGTAATTATCTTTTTACATTATTAATATTTTTAAAACAAAAGATTTTATTTTTGTTGTAATCAAATTCTTCATATTAAATATTAACTTTTACATATGTCAAAATCTGAGATTGATAACTTGATACATGTCAAAATCTTGTTAATAGTTAATATTAAAAACCCAACTTTATATAATAAGATATTATGCAAAATACAAATAAAAAAAAATTATGTTAAAACTATAAACAATATTTCGGTGTGTGTGTGTATATCGTTGATCCAATCGTTTAATATACTTTTGAAAAGAAGAAAAAAAATCATATATAATCTGTACGAAGATAAAAGATTATATATCTCCTAACGAGTAACGGCCAATTTTTAATCCTCTTTACTGTATTTCTAAACTTCACTTCCTTCACCTTCAATGGAAGCGAGAATCATCCTCCAAATTCAAATCCTTTGGAACCCTAATCGCCAATCCTTTCGCCGTCCTTGTCTACATCTTCCGCGTTTTTTTATCAGAGCTTCTTCTTCAACCTCACAGGTTCTCTCATTCCTCCTCTTCTTCTTCTTCTTTTTCCTTTTTCTTCTCTCTCTTTTTACTCAATTTTTTTTCCGTGTTTTTCTTCACCAGAAGCCGAGAAGTTACAAAGGTCCGAAACCGAGTACGAACTTGGTAGCCGATTTCATTTCCAGAAACGATGACTTGGCTCGTAGCTTACCTATCTACGTCGGAGGCGCTTCTCTTTTGGCTGTTCTCTTCAATCGTACTGTTTCCGGTATCGCTCCTGTTGCCGATGCTAGCAGGTACAAATTTGATTAAACCGGACTCTTGAGAAATCTGAGATTGATACAATTTGGGGTTTCCCAATATGGGGGATTTTGATATGACCATTGGCTTTTGGTGTTTTGATGTAGCTCACAGTCTAGAGCAGATCTATTGGCGCTTGGCTTGGCTGTAACCAATTTATTAACCGGTTTAGTTTGGTTATCGATCCGACCTAAGTCCATTACACCTGTGAGATTTCTCTTTTCTCCTTCAATAAACCATATTTGATATAAAGCAAAATGTGATTCTTGGTTTTGTTTTTGATATCATCAGGTCAATCCTGAAGGTGTGGATTGCAAAGTTGTAGATTCCGATCTTCCTACATCGATAGTTTCCGAATTGTTATGGTAATCCTCTGCTTCATATCTCTTATTGGATGGATGTTCTTGTGGAAAGATATAAGTAGAAATTGAATCTGACTTTTTTTTTCTGTTCACTTAGGGGTTGGGAATCTCTTAAGTTAGCAACATGTTGTAAGTCTCTAGTTATTGTCTACAATGGCATTTGTCTTATACAAATAGGGATGGTTGCTGAATCTCCACAAGATAAGAAACGAGTGGTAGTAAACACTGATAAGCTGATGCAAGGATCGGTTTACCGAGGCGTAATGAAATCCAAAGCACGTAAGTAGTACGGATTTTTCGTTTATATGTTTGTCTACGATTGTGCATTTATCTAAGAAATGGAAACTGGTTTTGTTTATCAGAAAGTTACTTGGCCAATCTTTCTCTATATCCTGGGAGATCAGAGCTGCCATTTCTGCCTGCAAACACACAGGTTTTCTGAGACTTCAAGTGTTATTTCATCAAGTGAGGGAATAATAAAACTGTATGTGTAACAAATGTTTGTTTGCTAGGCGGTAATTTTGCAGCCGCTCGGAGATAAAGGAATCGCAGTCATTGGCGGAAACACTATTAGAGGCTTCACGTCTTCTGACCAGGTAATGAAACATTTAACTTCTCTACGTTGTTTTGTGACTTCAAAAGGTTAATAGGACAAGTGTAAGAGTTAGTTTGTTCATCATATCTAGGCTTGGATTTCTTCAATTGGGGAGAAGCTAGATGCAACTTTGGGGAGATATTTTGTTGATTCCGCTGAGGTTTCCCGGGAAAAAGATTGAATGCAATCAGACCGGGAAAGCGGAAAAAAGAAAGATATAATCATCTTATGAGAAAACATTACAAGCATCAAATCACTAAAGGTAACGAACCATCCCTTTGGTTACACAAAGTCGAAATAAATGTAAAATACATTGGCTTAGAGTTTATGTATTACAACAAATGAAACTTCTTCGCAAGCTAAATATTTTGAAGTGTTGTGTCAGGTAAAGTGTTGCCTTTCGTTACGTTTGTGATTTTCGTTTCGTGTTATTGTGCGAGAGACTAACAAATCAGTGGAGATTACTCTGAAGGATGTTTCTAGACCACGTACTCGTCTCTCCAGAGATTGCATTCCGTTCTGCGAGCTCTCCATGAACTCCTGCAATATTTAAGTACAAGAAAACATTCAAAAGTCAGCACAATACAGTTTGTTGGATGATTCAAAAGATAATCAAATCAATGATTTCAGAGAAAAAGGTAACCTGAAAGAGATCTAACAGACTGGACTGTTGTTTTTCGATCTGAGTAATCTGGTTTCTTATCAGAGACAACTCTTCTGCATTATTCTTTGCCTGAGAAGAACTGTTACTACTACCACTGTCAGTTTTAGGACTCTCCTCATCACTACTCTGAACAACTTGTGACTTGTTCAACTTGTTCGACCTGTTCTCTTTGACCTTAGAAGTTTTTGCCGGGAACAGATTCCGTTTAGCTCCCAATGTCGAATGATTCCGCTTGTCTTTCAACTCCACAGCTTCCTGCTCAACATCCTTAGGATTGTTACTACGATCTAAGGGCTCAACATCAAACGACTTTGAGCTTATTGGTGCGTTCGAATTCCTATCATTGCCTTTCGATGTATTGCTTATCTTTCCCGAAGTTGCAGACAAACCAGGATGAGCTGATTTGGAGGAGGAAGTAGACTCTGAGACCTCTTTTGAATCACCTTCAAGTTGCTTCCATAAACTCAATGTACGATTCATTGTCTCTCTAACAAGTTTGACCTGCACAAATTAAGATTAAAGAATAAGACAAAGAAACTGACTGCACTTGCTTATGAACTACCATCAGTTGTTTCGAATATTTACCTTATCAAACCTTCTGCTCTCAAGAGTACCTACACAGGCCTTCTTATACAAAGGAGCTAATTCTTCTTCCGCCATAGCTACTCTAGCCATCGCCTCCGCGGCTGCTTTCCTCGCACGCCAATCGTTGCTGCTAAGATACTCCGAGACGTTCGGTAAAAGCCAATCTAGCACCGCCTTATCGCTATTTCTACCTCCAACGGCTCCTATTACACTCCCTATAACCCCTAGAAGCTCCGGTTTCGCCTTGAAACCTTCCGACTTAAGCAATTTCCCAATCTTAGGCAGCGCCTTCTGCAGTTGCTCAACATCCAGCTCATCCGCCGCGTCAACCGCAGCCGCTAAACACACGGCAGCGCCGATCTGAGCGTTCAGATCGCAATCGTGGATAAGCGTTTCGATCATCGGCCCCAAGAGGATTGAGAAAGGAGTTCCGGTGATGCTGGTGGTCATATCTACTGAAGCGGTTGCACAAGCGGCGCGGACTGAAGAGTCAGGATCACGTAAGCGGCGGAGAACGGTGGAGACCATCTTAGAGAGGTGAGGAGCGAGAGAATCTCCATGAGAACGAGACAGAACAGAGAGAAGCGAGACACAATGTTTCCTAACCGGAGATTTCGCGGAAGAGTCTGTACTCTGAAGACAATTTATAAACAGAGGAAAAGTCTCCGGCGAGAGATTAAGAGCGATCGAATCAAGCTCTGCGGCGGCGAGGGATAAAGTATCGCGATCAGAGAGACGATTGAGACAAGCGATGACTCGTTGCTTAAGATCGGTAACCGTCACCGCCGGGGGTGGAGAAGAACGGATTTGAACGGAAGGCATTATGAGATCGCCGGAGAAGTTTTTAGAAATCCGCCATGGGAGGAGAGAGCAAAAGCTTTTGTGGAGAGAACTTTTAAGATTTGGCGGTAGAAAAAAAAAAAAGGCAATGAAGAAGACAGTACGGTACGGTTGGTACTACTTGGCTTTTAAACAAGACTCGTCCTTGGCTTGCCTTTTAAACTTGTCATATTTCACCACCTGCCACAAAATTTTACATTTTACTTTTAATTTATATTCCAATGTTTTATTTTTATTATCCTCAACTCCAAAAAAAACTTTTTTCCTTAAGAATTTGTCAATTGAAAAAAAAAACACAATTTTTGTCCTAAACATCGAATATGTCAAATTTATATATTACTTGCTTCTGGTTTGTTTTAAGGGACTTTGTACGTCAAAATAGATTCAACATATTTACCAATAAAGATTCGAAAGTGCACAAGGAATAGTTAAGTAAAATCCGTTTAAGATAATGAGAAAATGTTAGGACTTGAAACTATTTATTAGAGACTGACTATGGTTTAGGATATCTTTAAATTGTTATGTGATTGCCAATCTTATCTCTAAAAATATCTTGGCTTCTATTAAGCATCAATGCATCATGCATGTATAGTTGATAAGTTAGGAGTAAGGAGGTTCACAGAAAAAAAAAAAAAAAAAAAAGAATGTATTGAACGTAAGAATGTAAGGGAAGTTGAATGATATGCATACGAAAAGTTGAGTTAATTGCTAACCACATTAGTAAATAACTAAATACGAATTGGAACACATAAAACGAAATTAATTTCTGAAATCATTAACCAGAAATACTTAGGTTCACTCCTAAGATGAATCTTCTTGTTCACTTTTTCTTTTTCAACCAATCAGAATCTTCTATACATTATTTTGTTGAAAAAGATAAATCAAAATTA
The DNA here is from genome assembly GCF_030686135.1 of Camelina sativa. NCBI lineage: Eukaryota > Viridiplantae > Streptophyta > Magnoliopsida > Brassicales > Brassicaceae > Camelina > Camelina sativa. The sequence goes on along the minus strand of NC_141886.1, from coordinate 8,805,692 downwards.
AATGAAAAAGCAATACATATTAAAGAAACAAATTCTGTATAATTTTTTTTAAGGAAAGTTAAATATTGGCTTGTTTAAATTTTACAATTAAAATGAAATGATGTATCGGTTTGGGTTTACAAATAAGGTGATTAGGGTTTAGATTTTACAATTTAAACAAAATTATATGTTGGTTTGGGTTTACAAATGAAGTGGTTAGGGTTTAGATTTTACAATTAAAACGAAATTGTATGTCGGTTTGGATTTACAAATGAAATGGTTAGAGTTTAGATTTTACAATTAAAACAAAATTATATGTTGGTTTGGGTTTACAAATGAGATGGTTAGGGTTTAGATTTTATAAGTAGAACGAAATTATATGTCGGTTTGGGTTTACAAAAAAGATGATTAGGGTTTAGATTTTACGATTAGAAGGAATTTAACAAAACAAAAATAGTACTAGTATTGTTCATTAAGAATTGTTCATTAACAAAACAAAAATAGTACTAGTACTTAATTTTGATATCAATATTATTATTAAAAGTTTATAAAAGAGAGAAAGATTCCGGTAGATGTTATTTTATTGCAAAGCAAAAGAAGGAAACTAATATCCTCAATGAGCTAATGAGCAAGTCAAGCAAACACGGTTTCTTCTTAACACGTAACATAACGTGAAATGAACTATTCTTTCCATTCTAAGTCCAAAAGTTAGGATCATATGCACTGTTATAAATATTTATATTTTATAACCAAAAAAATCTTGAAGTCGCACTGTCTTTTTTTCTAAATAAAATCAAGATTGTAAGTTTAATAAATATGAGTATAAACTAGACAAAGAAAAGTCTATATTTTGAGCGAGGAATGTAAGTAATGGTAGTCATCATGTTTGCCCATAGCCATAGGAAACCCACCTAAAGTTTATGGGAAACATGTTTGTCTGAACTTATTTGAAGAAATCCCCAAGCGGGAAAAACTTAGAACTAGAATTGTTGTCGATTTTGATGTTATTTTTGGTTTTATTCAATTAAAAAATCTTTTTCTTAAAATCAAAAATCTAAATTTTGATAGTTTTAGTCAATTTTTAAAATCAAATCTAAACTCTAAAGTTTCATTGGTTTTTCATTTCTTAACGTGACTTAATTTTTTAAAAATATTTTAAATCAAAATTCAAAATCCAAAACCCACTTAAAATTTGCAAGCATTCATTTTAATCATGTGTAATATTGATATCATGTGGTCTCATCTATGTTAAAATCCTATATATGGTTGAAAGTAATTATGAATAGCCTATTTTTGAATAAGAAAATGTGAATATCCTTGATCAATCGCCATATATCTTAAAATCTAGGACTATTTTCAAAAACACCTCTTTTCTTAGGTCACTTTTCAAAAATACTTTTTCATGTTGTCTATTTTCAAAAAATACTCTTTTTCTATGTATAAAATGACTAAATTCTAAGCCCTAATCTTAAAATAGTAAACTCTACCCCTCAAAACTATATCCTAAATATAAAATAGAGAACCCAAACCTTTAAAAAAAAAATTCTGAAAATGAATTAAACATATTGTAATTGTGTAAAAGAGGATAAAACTAAAAATATTCAAAAAAGGTAATTTTGAAAAGAGGTATCCAAAAAGTGTATTTCTAAAGAATTCTCTAAAATCTATCCAAACAATGTTAATAACATTGAACAGTTTCACAATTCTACTTTACAAGAGATATGAATAAATTACAAATAAATAAAAATCAGTGAAATCAGTAGAAAACAACCGAAATATATATACTAGATAAGGACCCGCCCGATGTGCGGGTTTAAAGTTTTGTAAATAAAATTAAATTTAATAAAATATATTAAAATTTATTGTACATTAAAAGTGTATTTTATCTTAGTATATGTGACAACCCATCCCGCGGACCCCACTAGCTCCCCGCTAGCTGCCCAACGGACCGTCCGTGGATCCCGCTAGCCGCCCAAACGGACTCCAAGCTGGCCCTGCAGGGCATCGATCCTAACCCATTACTGTGGATATCCAAATCCACCAGTAGGTTATTGGTGCGCCAGGCGTTCCTCGAATCCTGGTCTCCACTCTTTAACAACCTTCCCACAGGACAAACTGTCACCAATTGACCTGCAGATCAATTGGGGCAGCTAGCGGTGGGCTAGTAGGGTCCGCAGGACGAGCTATCATAGTATATTGTATGTTACAAATATATTATTTACCTCCCAGAAAATGTCTACATGAACAAATTAAGCCAACTATTATATGTCTCTTTACTTTCACTTTTCATAGTTTCTTTAATCACTAAAATTGTTGGCTTAAAAAATATTTTGAATAAAAAACAAATTACATCACAATAGTGTATGACTGATTATGGAGAGAACATCGGTTCTGCCCTCCTTTCTTATGGAGAGAACCTTGCGTCCAACTTACTCCACCATGGAGAGAACCTTCGCTCGGCCTTCCTCCCTTGGGGAGATAACCTTGCATTCAACCTCCCCCACCTTCCTCTCTTGGGAAGATAACCTTGCGTCCAACCTTCTCTACCATAGAGAGAACCTCGGCTCTGCCCTCTTAATGTGTGGAGAGAACATGTTCACATCTTTTAGCTATCTCCAAGTGGCTTGCTCTAGCAACCAATGAAACTAAAGATCATTTTCCAACGTCACAAAATCTTTTGATAGTAACTAATGTTAAATTTCCAAGATATTTCATGAAAGTTTCTTTGACACACCATGATGTAGCCTCTATCTCCAAGCTCCTATGGATCTATCAACAACGATCTATGTTTATTGTAGGTTTGTGTTTGATTAGCCTATTTTATCCAACCATCTCTTTATCTCCTTTTGAAATTGAACGAATGGTAACAATTATGTTTGCACAAAATAAAGGTCTATAACCAACCAATCAATGTTGAGAAATTAGAAGAAAATTATTTTGACATAATTAATGAAATAATTGAAAATTATAAGCACGGTAATATATAAATCTCAAATAATTCAAAGATGAAAATATAAATTAAATAAAACAATCTAAAACTACTACAATAAATTTTAAAATATAGTATTAGAAAAAAAGATGCATATATTAATCTTCCATTTTTTTTAGGTCAACATATTAATCTTACCTATTCCAAACTGAAAAAGTAGAAAGTAGGAGTATATTTTGGTTTAAAAAAATAAGAAATTTTTTTCTTCCCATTAAAAAAAGTTTGACCAATATAACAAAGTTGAAAGTAATATTTTTGAATAAATTATTTTGTTAGATGAATAATAGGACGATCTACGTTTATATAGAAGTGAGTATTTACATTTTTTAGAAGTAATAAATTTCGGTATATTTTCTTTAATCCCTTTTATATTTTATGAGAAAATTTATTCCAAGGAACTTATTGTTTTTTTTTTTTTTAATTCTTGCTTCTCACTTTTTTGTAAGACGTACTATCATTCCACGATAAGAACGTTTTCTACTTTAGTTGATCTAGTGTTATATAATCTATGTTGTTGTTATCTTGCATTTGTGTATTCATCTTTTTTTTATGCTACCCTTCATGCAAATTAATAGAAATAATAATAACACCGTGAGAAATTTGTTAATCCCAAAAACCTTAGTTATTATGCATAAGAAACTTTGTTAACACTTCAAAGTCAAATATTGTGTAGTATGCATTATGAAATTGAGAAACGAAACAAAATTCAAAGAAAAGACGACAAAAACCTTTGTAATATCTAGAAATCTTTCTATATAGTTGCTTCGATTAGACAACAAACAAATTGCTTTCGAGACTTCTTCAAGAACAATGATGTGTCAAACAAAAGGTTAATAAAAAACAAAAAAAAAATTTACCAAGAAAAACAAAACTAGTCAAATTTTTTTGTTTTTTGACAACAATCGAAATTATTTTGTTTGGTGAAAAATATGTCATCATCTATTTGCTTATATAGAAGGGTGTATTTACAATCTTTTTCTTTTTAAGATTAACAAAGTTTTTTTCTAATATAATAAGATTATTGTAATCTTATGTATCGTTTTACCAAACTTGAAAACTGTGATTTTTTATCGTTAAAATTGATACGTGTCATGATCTGATGAATTACTAAATTTGATATGTGATTTATGATCGTTAAAATTGACACGCGTCATAATCTGATAAGTTACTAATTTGGATATTTAATCATTAAAACTGACACATCTCACAATCTGGTGAGTTACTAATTATGAGAACCAAACTTTATCATCTAACTTTATATTATAAGATATATATTAAGCAAAAAAAAATCAATTAGAACTCTTTTAAACGGCTCATATCAGAACATTGGGCCTTTCAAGCCCATTATGGCCCAAAAACACCCAAAAAAGAACTTGCACCGCTTGTAAAGTTTTCTGGATTTTTGCTTCATCTTCTTGTTTCCAATGCTAAGATTTTAACATCTGGTAGCTCTGGAGATCGAGTGTGGGATTCTCGAGGATGTTTAGGTCACCGGAGAAAGTGAAGATGTATGATACAGTAGTAAAAGGGGAAGGAGTGTACACGTGTAAGGTGGAAATTAGAAGTGGAATCGATCAGTTGGAGTTCAGAGACTGATTTGGGATCATTCATGAAAAAGTTGTTGAAGTTTGTTAGATTTTAGCTTTCTCTCTCTCTAGTTCTGGGTTTGTATAACTTTGATTCATCCTCTGTGAAGAGCCCTAAGAGGTCCTTACAAGATGAATTAGAGGATTCCTCGTTTTACAGATCCAAGTATTGATTTTGTGATTGAGCTCCAACTGATCTCAGCCATCGATTCAACTTGTAATCTCAGCCATCGGTTCAACTTTACGCGTGTCAATTCCTTCCCCTTTGACTGTATCAGGTTAACTGGCTAAGGCTTCTATGGAGGAGAATGGAGTTTTGAATGTAACTGTGTGCCTAAAGTGGAGATGATGAAGAAGAAGGTTCAAGTTAAGTCAATTGAAATCTTTGGTTGAGCCAATTTGAGCTTGAATTTGAATTTTCTGTGGTCTTTGCTTTTGTGTGTGTGTGTGTGTGTCTCTGATGAATATGCTTCTTTGTTTTTCAATATAGTTTAGTTGCTATGCTATTAGGCCTATTAGTTTAGATGCTTATGTTCTATGTAATGGTTTAAGAGATTATCTAAACTGAGATGGATCTTGATATGTAGTCAAATCATGAGTTTCAGTGCATGCCACGGCTAAAAGTGTTTGGATATTGGTTTTACCTTTAGTGAGTTAAAAGCTTGTATATGGAGTTAGAATCGAAGCTTGTTTGTTTGGTTGATTATTCCTTTGATGTGATTGTGACATTGTGGTTTATCTTTCTGATGTAGAACTGGTTTCATGGGAGACTCTTTGTAGCAAATTGCCTTCTGTCAACGTTCAAGGGTGAATAAACCAACAGGAACTTTAATCTGACGGCGTTTCGATAGGCTATATTGTTGAGGCATCATTTTGTATTTGACAATTTCAGAAAGCACAGTCATGGTTAAGGAAGGCACTTGAGGTACATACTCAACTGAATCTGCCTTAAGGGTAGCTAATGAGCAAGTAGCAATGCTTAATGATAGATAATGCTAAGTTGCTAAGTTCTTTATGATCTGCTGGGAAATTAACTGAGGAAGCCAATGAGAAACTAAGGCAGGTGTTGGCAGCTTAGCATCGTGGCGAGTAGAGTTACTGAGAATAGGCGGGAATTAAAGCGGTTCACAAAAACGAAAACTCTGGAAGAAAGAGGTTGAGTCTATTAGAAGGCAGCATGCCTCGGGTCATCTCAGTTCTTCTCTCTACCACCATGCCAAGTGTGCATTTTAAATGAAGAACCTTGTAAGCGAGAAAAGCATGTTGTGTCAATAAGATATGACCTTGAAGCCGCCCAAGAGCAAAAGGTTAGATCTTTGGTCAATAAAATGACTGCAACATCTTATTTTCAGAACCTATTGAATGAGAAGATGGAACTTGCATTTGAGTTGGAAAACTGTAAGAAGAGGAAGAGGAAAGCAACAAAGCTATGAAACGCTTAATTTTGGATCTGGAGGTTAGTATCTTTGAAGCAAGGGAAGCGAAGGGGAAGATGCTCTTGATATGGCGACCGTAGCTTCAACGTTGTGGTGCCCAGATTAAAAGTTTGTAGTTGGCCGCCAAAAGATACATTTGAAAACTAATTTAAAATGTCTGAAGACTGAGATTAGGAAACAACCAAAATGAGTTTGTCAACTCTGTGACTGAGTGTGAACAGCTAAACTTCATTTGATGGTTTGTGTGAAAAAAATCGGTACGGTGGCACAGTGAATTTGATTAACCTTAGGAAAAGGAGAAGAAGACGAAGAAGAAGCCAAGGGACCTTAGGAGCGTGAGGAGGAGATGGAGGGATCTGTAGGAAAGCAAAGAGTTGAAGAAGCACTGAAAACATGAAACTTAAAGAGAGCTTGTTGGACAAAGAAAGAAGATGAGCGAAAGAAGGTTGCTCTAGAAAACAGAAAGCTCAGAGCAATGTAAGTTTGTTCTCTTGAGGAAATGTAAATGAAAGCTTGGTGGATAAAAATGCAGCAGACATTTGTTCTCTCAAGAAGATTGAAAGAATTGTAACCAGAAAATGAGAGCTTATTTGCACAAAGAAACCAACCTGGAACATTGTTCAAGAAGCTGAGGGCATCAAGAGATAGTAGGAGCTGGCTGTCCCAACCAGTGTATTAGAGAATGATTAATACCAAATTACAGAGCACTAATCAAGATTAGCTGAGAAAGAAAGAAGCCAAAAAGTCAATAGAGCCTTCTTATCATAAAGAAGATTGAGGAGTTAGCACTTAAAACTTATTCCCGTCACCCGTACGTAAATGACATCTTCATGCGTAAGTTTCTCATGTTCCAGAACACACAAATAACTTGAACGAACCGTTCTTTCCACACAAAATGTGAATTGAAATGTCAAGTGTGAATGACATCTTCCTTCTTAACTTCCCACTTTCCTAAACACAACGACTTACCCAAACAACGGTCCTTTCTTTCTTTTCTTACCTACAAAAAAGGTACCCAAGATAGACTTATATTTAATTTAGCCACATCTATCTCCTCCACTTACTAGTAGCGTAACTAACTGGGGTCATCGTTCTTGACTTTGAAATCTGAACTGTTCAAAGCTTTTCAATTATTACCTAATATTTGGTAATAAACAAAACACAACAAGCGTTAAAAAGTGAGCCGTCGCATTATCTACAAGCCAGACAAAAAAACAAATCTTTGTAATAAATAAATACTATGTATTAAAAAGCCGTCGTCTTTGAATAAATAAGACCATCTCCATCCCATAAAAAATAATATTAATTAAATTGTTTTGGATCTTTAAACTAAGACATTGTGTTTTTTTAAATGTTTTGGTGAAGACATTTATTATATAATTTCTTAAGTTTAAAAACATTCAAAACAATTTAGTTAATATTTGTCTATTATTTATTTTTTTTTTTTTAATTTGGAGACATTTCTTTCTTAAAAATGAGGGATGAAGATTGAAGATGCTTAAAGCCCTTCTTGCACACGGCTTTGTACTATTCCCTCCGACTTGATTACAAAACAAAAAACATGACTTTTTAGTTTTTAGTATTTTCTCCGATTTGATTACTTCATTCAACAAAGTATGAATAGTCGTCCATAGCAAAGAAAAGTCCACCTTGATGTTCCTCATTCCCCTATATATTCATTTTCTAATACCACCTCCTTCTCTAAGTCTAAACTCTTCATTCTTCATTCTTGCCTCTCTTCTCTCTCTTTTTTCTCTGTATCTCCTGACCAAGTTTACATTCTTACAGACTTTAAAACTTCTTTTTTCTGCCAAGAAAATCTAAAAGACAAAAACTTTTTGGGGAGGAATGGATTACAATCCAAATATTCCACCTTTAGGAGGTGGTGGGAGTTTGAGAAGAAGCATAAGCAGAAGTGTAAGCAGAGCAAGTAGAAACCTTGAAGATATCTTCTCAGCTGGTTCAAGAAGAACTCAATCAGTCAATGACGACGAAGAAGCTCTTAAATGGGCAGCCATTGAGAAACTACCAACGTACAGCCGTCTCAGAACCACTCTCATGAACGCAGTTGTCGAAGATGATGTCTACGGTAATCAGCTAATGAGCAAAGAAGTTGACGTGACCAAGCTCGATGGTGAAGATCGTCAGAAGTTTATTGACATGGTTTTCAAAGTAGCTGAGCAAGACAACGAGAGGATCTTGACGAAGCTAAGAAACAGAATCGACAGAGTTGGTATCAAGCTTCCGACAGTTGAAGTCAGGTACGAGCATTTGACGATCAAAGCTGATTGCTACACTGGTAACAGATCTCTTCCTACGCTTCTTAATGTGGTGAGGAATATGGGAGAGTCAGCTTTAGGCATGATTGGTATTCAGTTTGCTAAGAAAGCTCAGCTTACGATCCTTAAAGATATCTCTGGTGTCCTTAAACCTGGTAGGATGACACTTCTGTTGGGTCCTCCTTCTTCTGGTAAGACTACTCTTCTGTTAGCTTTAGCCGGTAAACTCGATAAAGCCCTCCAAGTTAGTGGTGACATAACTTACAATGGTCACCGTCTCGATGAGTTTGTTCCAAGAAAGACCTCTGCTTACATTAGCCAGAACGATCTTCATGTTGGTATCATGACTGTTAAGGAGACTCTTGATTTCTCTGCTAGGTGTCAAGGTGTTGGTACTCGTTATGGTAAGTGATTATTCAAATCTTGAAATTAACTTTGTTTTCAAGATTCAGTTTTGTTTAATGGTTTGACGATACCTTCTTGTAGATCTGTTGAATGAGCTTGCAAGAAGAGAAAAGGATGCTGGGATATTCCCTGAAGCTGATGTTGATCTCTTCATGAAAGCTTCAGCTGCTCAAGGTGTTAAGAGCACTCTCGTCACTGATTATACTCTCAAAGTAAGTCTCACCTCTCTTCTTATAACTTAGCTCATCTTATACTCTAAACATTGAACCGAGCTAAACCGTTTTTTTTTACAAACCAAAACCGAATTTCATGTTGTTATAGACTGTTTTAGGTTCATTGTTTTATGTATGACAACGATATAACCAATAACTAGAATACTTCTTTTGTGTATTATACTGACTCTGTTCTGTAAAACAGATTTTGGGGCTTGACATTTGCAAAGACACTATAGTTGGAGATGACATGATGAGAGGTATCTCCGGAGGTCAGAAGAAACGTGTCACAACCGGTGAGATGATCGTTGGTCCTACGAAGACACTCTTCATGGACGAAATATCCACTGGTCTTGACAGTTCCACCACATTCCAAATCGTCAAGTGTCTGCAACAGATCGTTCATCTCACAGACGCAACGGTGCTCATGTCTCTCCTACAGCCAGCTCCTGAGACCTTTGATTTATTCGACGATATCATCTTGTTGTCTGAAGGTCAGATCGTGTACCAAGGACCAAGAGACAACATTCTTGAGTTCTTTGAGAGCTTCGGGTTCAAGTGTCCTGAGAGAAAAGGAACAGCAGATTTCTTGCAAGAGGTTACTTCCAAGAAAGATCAAGAACAGTACTGGGTGGACCATAACAGACCTTACCGCTACATTCCGGTTTCAGAGTTTGCAAGCAGATACAAGAGTTTCCATGTTGGGAAGGATATATCTAACCAACTTGCAGTACCATTCGATAAGTCTCGTGGCCACAAAGCGGCTCTTGTGTTCGATAAGTACTCTGTCTCAAAGAGGGAGCTTCTCAAGAGTTGTTGGGACAAAGAGTGGCTTCTTATGCAGCGAAACTCATTCTTCTATATTTTCAAGACTGTTCAGATCATCATCATCGCTGCAATCACGTGTACACTCTTCCTCAGAACTGAAATGGACACAAAGAACGAGGCTGATGCTAACCTCTACGTAGGAGCACTGCTATTTGGAATGATCATCAACATGTTTAATGGGTTTGCAGAGATGGCTATGATGGTTTCAAGACTCCCAGTGTTTTACAAACAGAGGGATCTCCTGTTTTATCCATCATGGACCTTCACACTTCCCACTTTCTTGCTCGGGATTCCAACCTCAATCTTCGAATCAACAGCATGGATGGTGGTGACTTACTACTCCATCGGTTTTGCACCTGACGCGAGCCGCTTCTTCAAGCAGTTTCTCCTAGTGTTTCTGATTCAACAAATGGCTGCATCCCTCTTTAGGTTGATTGCTTCTGTTTGCAGAACCATGATGATTGCTAATACTGGTGGTGCTCTCACTCTACTTCTCGTCTTCTTGCTTGGAGGCTTCCTTATTCCGAAAGGCGAGATTCCTGACTGGTGGGGATGGGCTTACTGGATATCTCCTCTTACCTACGCTTTCAACGGTTTAACTGTCAATGAACTGTTTGCTCCTAGATGGATGAACAAACTGGTGAGTGTAGTTACTGCTTTATTCTGCATTTAACAAAGGTATATCATTTAGCTCTGAGTCTCACTATATTTGGAAACTGCAGGCTTCTGACGGCAAAACAAGGCTTGGAACCATGGTGCTTAATACTTATGATATCTACCATGAAAAGAACTGGTACTGGATTTCAGTTGGTGCCTTGCTTGGTTTCACAGTCCTCTTCAACGTTCTTTTCACCTTGGCACTTACCGTTCTCAACCGTAAGTTTCTCGTCTCGCATTCACTTGTTTCACCAAAAGCTAAAAACAACAGACTACTAATAGTTATGTTTCCTTGAAAACTACAGCTCTTGGGAAGAAGGCAGGTTTACTTCCAGAGGAAGAAAACGAAGATGCCGATCAGAGGAAAGATCCAATGCGTAGGTCTTTGTCTACTGCAGATGGGAACAGAAGTAAGTGCATTTCTTTACTCTGCTTAGATGTTCTGTTTCTTCTTCTACTCTTTTGTCTCATTCTGTTCTCTGTTTATCAGGAGGAGAGGTCGCAATGGGGAGAGTGAGTAGGGACTCTGCGTCTGAAGCATCTAGGGGTGCAGGCAATACTAAAGGAATGGTTCTTCCTTTCACTCCTTTGGCTATGTCCTTTGACGATGTCAGATACTTTGTTGACATGCCTGCGGTAAGTAACCTTCTTTACTTGAATCTTCACAGCAAACCAAAGGAGAAATAGATGACTAAATGTATATATGTTTTCTGATGGTACAGGAAATGAGAGACCAAGGAGTTACAGAAACAAGACTGCAACTGCTTAAAGGTGTGACTGGTGCATTTAGGCCAGGAGTCTTGACTGCGCTTATGGGAGTGAGTGGTGCTGGTAAGACTACACTTATGGACGTTTTGGCCGGAAGGAAAACTGGCGGATACATCGAAGGAGACGTGAGAATATCAGGATTCCCAAAGGTTCAAGAAACATTTGCTAGAATCTCAGGATACTGTGAGCAGACTGATATACATTCCCCTCAAGTCACAGTCAGAGAATCTTTGATCTTCTCTGCTTTCCTTCGTCTTCCTAAAGAAGTTGGCAAAGAGGAAAAAATGATGTTTGTGGATCAAGTGATGGAACTAGTAGAGCTGGACAGTCTTAGGGACGCCATTGTTGGTTTACCGGGTGTCACAGGGCTTTCCACGGAGCAGAGAAAGAGACTGACAATTGCAGTGGAGCTTGTAGCTAACCCTTCCATCATCTTTATGGATGAGCCAACTTCTGGACTAGACGCTAGAGCAGCTGCTATCGTGATGAGAGCGGTAAGGAACACAGTTGACACTGGAAGAACCGTTGTCTGCACCATCCATCAGCCTAGCATTGATATCTTTGAAGCCTTTGATGAGTTGATGCTGATGAAGAGAGGAGGACAAGTGATCTACGCAGGTCCATTGGGTCGTAACTCACACAAGGTTGTGGAATACTTCGAAGCCTTTCCCGGAGTTCCCAAGATTCCAGAAAAATATAACCCGGCTACTTGGATGCTTGAAGCTAGCTCACTCGCCGCTGAGCTTAAGCTTAGTGTTGACTTTGCTGAGTTGTACAAGAACTCCGCCTTGCACCAGTAAGTTTTAAGTTCTTTTCTTTCTAAAGCTCATTGCTTCTCTGATTGATTGATGAAAATATAAGTACTAATGAAAACATAACAATGCAGGAGAAACAAAGCTTTGGTGAAAGAACTCAGTGTACCACCAGCAGGAGCATCAGATCTTTACTTCGCTACACAATTCTCACAAAACACATGGGGACAGTTCAAGTCATGCCTATGGAAACAATGGTGGACGTATTGGAGATCACCAGACTACAATCTTGTCCGGTTCATCTTCACATTAGCGACATCTCTCTTGATTGGTACCATCTTCTGGCAAATAGGAGGTAACAGGTCAACCGCAGGAGACTTATCAATGGTTATAGGAGCATTGTACGCCGCGGTTATTTTCGTTGGAATCAATAACTGTTCGACAGTACAACCTATGGTTGCAGTGGAGAGAACTGTGTTTTACAGAGAAAGAGCAGCAGGAATGTACTCAGCTATGCCATATGCCATCTCTCAAGTCACTTGTGAGCTTCCTTATGTTCTTGTTCAAACTGTTTACTACTCACTCATCGTCTACGCAATGGTTGGTTTCGAGTGGAAAGCAGCAAAGTTCTTCTGGTTCCTCTTCGTTAGCTACTTCTCATTTCTCTACTGGACTTACTACGGCATGATGACTGTTTCCCTCACACCAAACCAACAAGTCGCTTCCATTTTCGCCTCAGCGTTTTACGGTATTTTCAACCTTTTCTCTGGTTTCTTCATTCCAAGACCCAAAATCCCAAAATGGTGGGTGTGGTACTACTGGATCTGCCCTGTCGCTTGGACCGTCTACGGATTGATCGTGTCGCAGTACGGTGACGTTGATACACCTATCCAAGTTCTTGGAGGTGCTCCTGGCCTTACCGTCAAGCAGTATATTGATGACCATTATGGTTTCAAATCAGACTTTATGGGACCAGTAGCGGCCGTCCTTGTTGCTTTCACCGTCTTCTTCGCATTCATCTTCGCCTTCTGCATCAGAACTCTCAACTTCCAAACCAGATAAAACCAATCTCAAAGTCTCTTTATTTTTGTATCATTTGTGTTACATTACATACATAAGCTATATCTCTGTTCTAAATATGTATTGTAGTTTCTTTTAACGGATTTTTTTACAACTATTTTATTTATAGATGACGACGAATCAAATCGGATGTAATATAAATATACCTCATTTTTTGTATGAAAGAGACAAATCCACATATATCTAATATGTATTTTACGATACTTACCAATAAGAGAAAAAAGACAACACAATCATCAAATCAGACTCCTCCTTTGTTTGTTTGTTTGTTGATATTGTAAATCACACAACTTCTAATAGTCAAAAACCAAAAGAAATTTAGTTTGATGTTCTTAATGATAAGTTGATAACATTGACATCTTTTGATTACTGTCTAATGTGTGTGGTTGGTTATTCAGATTCATAAATACGTAGCTTATTCTGAATTACGAATATATATATACATACTGGGATAGACCCCGCTGGGCCTCAGTGAAATCTGGCCCATTAGGAATTAAAAAAAATGCAATTATGGGGCGTTCCGAGAATTGAACTCGGGACCTCTCGCACCCTAAGCGAGAATCATACCACTAGACCAAACGCCCATTGTTGCAAGGCAGCCTCGGGTAAACATATTTATCTAGTACGAAAGTTCAAGTATTTTTTTACCAAATAATCTCTACCTGGGGAGAAGTACTAAAATAAAGAAAGGAGAACATGGCATGAAAATGAATAGCATGGTCTCTAATGACAAGACCATATAAGAAACAAAGCTAAATTGTACATAACTAGATAGTGACCAAAGCTGTACAACGTGGAAAAATATTTAAGTAAATTTGGATTGTTTGTTACAAAATAATAGTAGAAAATTTATATATTCTATACATTTTATAAAAATATATATATATTTAATTTATTTAAGTTCATGTTTCTATTTCGACCCGGAGTCGGTACTACTATTTTGGTTTGGATACAATATCAAATTCGTTAATTATATATTCGGTAAAGACTAAAAAACAACCCAACAAAACTTATATAGATCTGTGATGTGGTATTACAAATTGATGTGATCGTGTTTAAAGATCTTAATATATCAAATTTACAAATTGCAGTTATTGGTATCCCTTTATAATAAAACGGAAGTAAACAACATTGTTTTTGTAGACTATATAATTTTAATAAGTTGGTTACAATTACAAATAGATTATACATTAATTGGTTACAAGTTAAATAATGGATTCAAGAGAATATTTCAAATTGATAAATTAATTGGTTACAAGATATATAGTGGGTGCAACCGAAATTTATTTTCGAAAGATTTTATTGCTAGAGCACGTTGTTTCCAAAAATCTTAAAAGAGGATATTCCAAATTTATTTTCGGTAGATTCGACAGATTTTATTACTAAACCACATTGTTAACCAACTTATTAAAGAGAATAAAAATATATTGTTAAGCATAAAAAAGGAATAAAATCTTGGCAATGTATCACACTTAATCGTAATTTCCGAAACATTAATCTGCAATTGAATATAAAATCTTAATGAGAATCTTCCAAACTTTCAATATTAATCATGCAAATCTCCTTTCACTAAAATACATAAAACGGAAGTACACAACTTATTTAGTAGACTATATAAATTTTATAAGTTGGTTACAAAATAGGTTATAGATTAAATATAGGTTGATTACAAAAAAAAGGTTATAGATTAACTGGTCAATCTGGGCTATATGAATACACTTAAGAATATCCAAAAGAATCCTCTTAAAAAATATTCCAATAATTTATACAATTTCTAAAATAAAATCTTTAGTATTCCATGTATTGTTACAAAGTATATACTGTTAGGCATAAAAAGGAATAAAACTTTGACAATTTATCAAACTTAATCGTGATTTCTGAGATATTATTATGCAGTTGAAAACAAAATCTTACCTAAGCACGGGTCATATTAAAAAACTTTCACCAAACAAGTTCAAAGTTTAAAATAAAGACAAACAACAAACATAACAATTTCTCATACATAAAATTACAAAATTAACAATATAAATTTATAAAATAGGTGCTTTTTCAAGCCATCATATTTAGCATATGATTTTATTACATAATGTTTTATCCAAAAAAACTATTAAAACAATAAATAAATTATATTTTATTTTAAAATTATAATATAAATAAAATGAATTTCAACCCGTGCTCTAGCACGGGTCCTAATCTAGTAACATGTTATTATAGATTAACTTTATATGTGAAAATTACAATTAAGTTATGTATATGTATATTGTCAACATTATACACTTAATATTGTTTTTTTCTAGTGAATATTGTGTATAAAAAATAAGTTTTAGCCAATTAAATAGTTTGTTATTGTTTTTTAAGATTTCTGAAACAATAAATAAAATTTGTTAAATAATTTCATTAAATAATTTGAAAATATTATTTTATTATTTTGTAAACAAATATAATCTTTTCTTTTGTTAGTTATTAGATTAATTAAAATATAATACATTTTTCGTAATATGCCACATCAAAGCAGGTTAAAATTCTAACAACATTGCTTAAATAAGTATATAGATTTATTTTTAATATATAAGCAATATTGTATCTTAGTTCTAAATATATCTGTCATTATTAAACGATTTAGATATTTAAATATATAATCTTAGTTTTATAAATAAAATGAAGTTTTAGAATTGTCCTAATAGTTTGTTCTTGTTTCCTAAGATTTTTGAAACAATAAACAGAATCTGTTAAATAATTTTATTAAATCATTTAAAAATATTGTTTTATTATTTTATAAACCAATATAAGAGATACAAAAAAAAAGATTAACATTCAGGGTGTCTTATTGGTAAAATATCAATAAAAAAAAGTAAAATATGTCAACAAAAAAGGAAATAAAATATATTAGGTATTGTATTCCTTTGGGTATATTCATTTTTTTATTAAGTTTGGGCCTCGAAATCAAACTTAAAAATATAAATTTGGGATTTTTTAGATATAGATTTAGCATAATTATATATATATATATTATATAATGAAAACATCACAAAAATTTGGTCTTAGGCTTCAATTGGTAACCCCAATTTAGGAAAAGGTTGAGAAAGAATGTGATATTTCTCTTTATTCCACAATTTTTTTACCATTTGAAAGTAATATTTTTTCCTCCACATACCTCTACATTCTTCAAAAAATAAGGAACAATTGAAAAAAATGTTCTTCCCCAGAATTGATGAGGAACAAATGGAAACAAAAAGGGAACAAATATTAAAATCCGTTTTTATTTTAAAATAAATAAAAATATGTTGTTATATAATTTTTCAAATTTTTAATATAATAATATTCATATATTCACAATGTATTGACAGAAAAAACATATTTGATATAAATTTCATGTTAAACGAATCTTAAGGCTCTATTTCAAAACTATATGAATCGTAATATAAATTTAAGAGACTCATGTTTATATCGTAAATAAAAACTAAAAATGTTTTAAATTACTCTTAAAATTTTTTTGTAGGTTAATATTAATTATTAATATGACATATGACATATCTAAAATTTTATTTACAAATTTTATTTTAAATCAAATGTGAAATTCATTATATATACAATAAAGTAGTATTAATATTACTATTGAAATTTGATTCATTTAATATATTTTAAAAGATTTTTTTTTTTTTACCATTTACTATTTTGTTCATTCTCTGTAGATTTTATTTTCATTACTCAAAAATTGTTTATTCCGTTATGCATTATCTTTTTTATTTTTTTTCTTTTTGTTCTTCTAGTGATTACCAGTAGGAGCTTTAGATTTAGTGGTTCCTGTGCAAATGCATTTGTTGCACTTGTGAATCGCCGGGGCTGACCATATTGAAAATTATTAATCACAAAAGCTATACCAAAATCGATATTTTTCAGTTTTTGTATAATTTTCGTGCAACATTTTTTTTTGCTGTTTTACAATATTCTGTAACAGTTTACTGATCATGGATACGTAAAAACAGTATTAATTAAAGATTTGATTTGAACATACTCCTCCACTACATTCCTTGTACATTATACAATCCGTCTGCCCATTCCTTCAATCCAACAGTCAATACTACATTCTCGGTTCCATTATATTTATGTATCCTTGATGGAATGTAAATTCTAGTATACGATGTGTAATATTATTTTTTTGTCCTTTGTGTGACAGAGAAGTTATCTGCATCTATTCCCATGAAATTCTTTGCTCTCTGTGCCTCCTACTCTATTAGGAATCCTGAAGTGAATTCCGGTCAGGTTGTAGTCTATCTTATATGCTTCCTAAACAACACCATTTGTGTATTTTTCATGTGTTTGATTCTTAATATTTTTTGTTCTCAGCTGGAACTCGAGTATGAAGGGTTAGTCCATTGGTTATTCAATGTAAATCTCCCACTATCTTGGACTCAAAGACCTACCATAGTCTACAGTGTGGCTCCGATTTATGAAGCTTATTGTGTGTCTTGCAAGATCACAATGGAAGGAAACCTTGAAGCAAGGATCCCAACTTTAAGAATGACCAACTGTTCAATAGACATAACACGAGTTGCATCTATAATCTAGAAAAAAAATGTTAAGTGTCTAAGAGTTTTCTTACATTTTACCAATAGAACCTAAATATCCATATTATAATTAAAAAAAAGTTTGTTTATAAACGTTTTGAAGAACACGATATTTCATATTGACATATCGAAAGCATCCGTAAAAAAATTATAAAAAATAACCGTAATATGTCTAAAGACTATAATAAATTTTTAATTTTTCTTTATATTTTGTTAAGATCCTTGTTATTATACCGAAGTCAAAGAAGAAATAAACAACAACTTTGTTTGATAATTAATAATAATCAACATAATTATTTATAAATCTGTAAATAATTATATTTAAAGTCTATACAATAAAATTATATCTTATAAATAGTAAAATATTTTATTATTTTCGTAAAAAAATGACATAAAATGGTAATAAATCTCAGAAAAGGATTTGTATCCCCAAAATTGTAATTGTAGGGGATAAGGATTATGCACCTAGTTTGACAGTAGGAATTAAGGAGAAATCCATTTGTTACCCAAATCCTCTTAATCTTATCATCATCATCATATAGATGCATGAGTACATGCCAATATGTTTATTTAAGAGAGCATAAACACATTATAAATCTCTGAAATCTAAAGCACTCACACAAACTTCTCATAATTTATTTATAAACAATATATAAATATATATATAAACAGGCTCCTCCTCCATCTCCTTCTCTCGCTCTCTTCCCTCTGTTTGCTCTGAAAGCTTTGTCCTTTTTTTTTTTTTTTTTTTTTTTTGATTTTACGGCTAATCTCTTATTCGAAACTATTCGTATTCTAAAGAGAGAGATTTGAGATAATAGAGAGATAGACAGAGAGAGAGAGAGATCCAAATCAGAAGCAATCTTTTGCTTTTCTCTGTTGTTGTGTGTCTCTCTGTTAAGATTCGTATCTCTTTTCTCCGGCAAACTCACAGCGGCGATCCACTCTTTTGTCTATGGTGGTTTTCTTGTCTTATTATTCTGCGTAAGAAACAAACAAGTTTGGTTCTGTAGTTTTGATGAATGTGATCCGGTTCCTATAAGGTTTGAATATGATTCAAAGTCTCGTTTTTTTTTTTTTTTTTTTTTTTTTGGTTTCGATTTGAGGCGATAGATCTGGTTTTGTGTTTGTTCTTTACGAGTGGGAAGTTTTGAATTTTGTAATTGTTTTTTTTTTGTTTGTTTGTTTGCAGGGTAGTACTGAGTTTGGTGTTGTGAAGCTTTGAATCTGTTCTGTTAATTTCATATATTGTGGTGGAGAGGTTATAAAGAGATGAAGAGGGATAGAGAAGAGGTTTACGTTGAAGCACGAGGACCTACTCTTTCCTCTCGAGGAGAAACGTAAGCTGTCTTAATTCTTGTTTTGACTATGCTTTTTTTTTTTTTTTGTACGGAAGTCAAAAAATTGTGTAGGCTGATGTTAGATATTCTTATTGCTTGTGGGGATTATGAAATTTTCATGCTTTGGTTTGTTTCCTAGGTTGAGTTGAGTCTTTTTTATCTTTTGAAGTCTATGGTTTGTTCCTGGGGTAGTTACCTTATAGGCTTAAGCAAAATTACTGCAGTTCTGTTCTTGGCGTAAACGTCTTTTTGAATGCAGTTTAGTTCTGTTTTCTAGGTTGAGTTGAGTTGTATAATTGTTCGTGGGTTAGTAGTTACCTTAAAAGCGTAGGCAAAATTATTGTAGTTTTGAAGGGGCAAACTAAATCGATTGTTTTGAAGTAAATGCGGAAAGCAACTTAATGTATATTTGTGTAATGCAGAAATGGTAGGCCCTTAACGATTGGTGGAGGAGGGATAACAACAGGTGATGCTTTGACATATCTCAAAGCTGTCAAGGACATGTTTCAAGACAACAAAGAGAAATATGAAACTTTCCTTGGAGTCATGAAGGACTTCAAAGCTCAGAGGTAATTTCCTTCCTGTTCCCTTCTGTTTGCTGTTTCTTCTCACCGTCCTGATTTCTTTATGTCTCGTGTTGGTTGTAGAGTTGACACTAATGGCGTCATAGGGAAAGTGAAAGATTTGTTCAAGGGATATGACGACTTGCTTTTGGGTTTTAATACCTTCTTGCCAAAGGGGTACAAAATAACTCTTCAGCCTGAGGATGAGAAACCTAAGAAGCCAGTGGATTTCCAAGTAGCTATTGAATTTGTCAACAAGATCAAGGTAAGTATCTACTGATGTATTAAATCAAGTTTAGTCATGATCTAAGCAGTTAACATCACTGGATATTTATTCCTCCAGGCGCGATTTGGGGGTGATGACCGTGCATATAAAAAATTCCTAGACATCTTGAACATGTATAGAAAGGAAACCAAGTCTATCAAGGAGGTCTATCAAGAGGTATATTAACAGTAAATGTCCATACTGTTGATTTGCTCTAGATTTCTTGTGATTCATTTTTCTAATTATCCATCTATTTTTACAGGTTACTCTGTTATTCCAAGGCCATGAAGATCTGCTTGGGGAGTTTGTTCATTTCTTACCTGATTTCCCAGGATCAGCTTCTCTTAATAACCCTCTTTTCGGAGGAAGGATCACAGTACCGCATGAAAGAAATTCTCCATTTCCTGTCATGCATCCAAAGCATCTTGAGAAGGTTTTTCTTAAATTATTCTTTCTTAATGATTGCTCATATAATTCACAGCGTAGTTAATAATGTTTCTAATTGATGTTCATGGTTTAAAGCCTGCTTTATTATAGCTATGCATGCTTAGTATGGAAAGTATTAACATCCTTTGAGTGATATCTTAAGAGCAAGATAAATATTGTAATTAAGGCACAGTTTACAGCAAATAGATGACAGAATATATATGTTTGAGAAACTTGATGGTTCAGAGTTTGTGAAATGCTGATACAGAGTCTTTCCTGTCACAGAAGATAAAATTACGGAGTAGGCATGATGAGTATACGGAACACTCTGATCAACGAGAAGATGGTGACGAGAACCTTGTGCCTTATTCTGCTGGTAATTCTCTGGGAAGTGAGTCCTTGAATCACTTGTAGCATTTTTATTTTATTTATTTGCATTTGTAATTATTATGACTTGGCTTAGCGCCTGGTGAGAGCATGATAACTACATATATATGTCTGCCATTTTTCAGTGATTTTGATACAAAGAAAATTAGTATATATCTACGTGGCATATTGATATCTTCTATACTGTGGTCATTGTCAATCTTGTCCGGGTCAGTAGTTACCTGGTGCTAAGGTCCAACGATGCTAATATTGGCAGAATCCCTTGCAGGATATCTGAAGGTAGATGACACCGAGGGGATTCATGATTATGAAAATAACGGGGGTCTTGAAAAAGATCCAGAAAATGATAGAGTTGCAGCTTTTGGTATAGACATCGGAAGTCAAAAAAATCTACTGTCTACTATTCATATGGCCAAGGCAATAAATGAACTGGACCTTACTGACTGCGCACAATGTTCACCAAGTTATCGTCGCCTGCCAGATGATGTGAGCCCTTCTTAACTTAATCATATTATCTACAGTTGCTTTTGTGCTCTAAGATCTTACGGTTGGCTTTCTCTTGTGTAGTATCCCATTCAAATTCCAAGCTACAGAAATTCACTTGGTGAAAAGGTACTTAATGATCATTGGGTATCTGTCACGTCGGGGAGTGAGGATTACTCATTCAAACACATGCGCAAAAACCAGTATGAAGAAAGCTTGTTTCGATGTGAGGATGATAGGTAAGACATATATAGTATATTAGGTTCTCTTGTATTTCCTCCTATATCTTGATTAGGAGTCTTTCGATTACATTGGTGAGTTCATGATTGTTTTCTAGTCAGTTCAGTCTTACCTTCCAATATCACTAAGTTGTCTATTACTTGTGTGGATATTGTGGTTCTTTTTTGCTGACAATATTAGTTTCCATAAAAACTCTACTTCCATCTGATTTATTAACTAACTTATATGGTTTCAGGTTTGAGTTGGACATGTTATTAGAGTCTGTGGCTGCAACCATTAAGCGTGTGGAAAGTCTTCTGGAAAAGGTCAACAACAACACAATCTCTATAGTGACACCAATTTGTATTAGAGAACACTTATCAGGCAAGTAGTTATCTGACAGAATGTGGCTGAATGTGGCTGTGATATATGTGTGTCTATTATTCTTTTACTTGGGCTAGTGACCTTATATGTGACTATTCAACAGAGCTGAACCTAAGATGCATTGAGCGGTTGTATGGGGATTTTGGGCTTGATCTCATGGATTTTTTGAACAAGAATTCTCATGTCGCCTTACCGGTGATACTAACACGCTTGAAGCAGAAACAAGAAGAGTGGGCTAGGTGTCGCTCTGATTTTGGGAAAGTATGGGCTGAAGTATATGCTAAGAATCATCACAAATCACTAGATCATCGTAGTTTCTATTTCAAGCAGCAGGACTCCAAAAATTTGAGCACAAAAGGTATGTTTTCTTGCAGGACTATAATCTAATTATTTTTGGATTTCGAACCTTATTTATGTTTTCTTAAATTAGAAATTTACTTGTTTGGCTGCACTTGAAGCTAATTCCATATTAGAAATGTCTTTCTCTACATAGAAAAAATGATGAAACGAAGAGAATGTCGTTTATAATTTAAGTGGAAAATTGCAGCAACTGAAGTTGGTTGTTATGTCCCAAATACAGGTTTGGTGGCGGAAATTAAAGATATCAGCGAGAGGAAGCATAAAGAAGACCTGCTTCGTGCCATTGCTATTGGAACTAAGCCCTCTTTCACCCCAGATGTGGAGTATAGTTATACTGATACACAAGTCGATGCTGACCTATATCAACTTATTAAGTATTACTGTGAAGAAATATGTGCTACTGAACAGTCGGATAAAGTCATGACGCTGTGGGTAACCTTTTTGGAGCCCATGTTTGGCGTTCCTTCTAGGTCTCAAACTAATGAGACAATGAAAGATGTTGCAATGATCGAAGACAACCAAGAGCACCATGATGCAGGTGAGGCGGTGAGGGAAAACACCGGTGACGGTTCTCTGGCCTCAAACCTTAAACCGTTAGTAGCTCCAAAAACGCCTAAGAAAGAAGACCCAAAAGTACAAGGAAGCTCTTTTGCGCAAGATTCCCCAGTCAAGACACCAGAAATCATTCAGCAAGATAAACTGCACAGTGGTGCAGCTATAACTAATGAGGTACTGCTGGTGGTAGAGCGTATTTTAATGAACGAAAGTTGCTTAAGTTTGTTTCTTTATGAGACTTGAGAAATGTCCCTCTATGTGAAAACGATAGTAATATATGTTTTTGTGGCTGTACAGGATAGCCAGCCTTCCAAACGAGTGTCACCCAAAAATGATTTGATAATGGACGGTGGAGAGAATCATAGCAAGGTTAGCGATGTGTCAATGGGAGGGCATAAGGTTGAGCGAGAAGAGGGTGAATTATCTCCCACTGAAAGTTTCGAGCAAGACAATTTTGAGGGTTATAAAGAGAATGGTCTCGAGCCTGTGCAGAAACTGCCAGAAAATGAAAAAAGTAGTGAAGACCGAGAAGACAAAGAGGGTGCATGTGGTACTGAAGCTGAAGCAAGGAGCAATGCCCTCCCTGAAGATGATGAAAACAAAATTACTCAGAAGTTATCAGAAGGGGATGAAAATGCCTCTAAAACTAATGTCTCAGCAAGCAAGTTTGGTGGCCAAGTTTCTTCCGATGAAGAGCAGAAAGTAGCTATGAACTGTGACCAGCATGATAGTGTGGCTGAGAGTGAAAACGAGGCTGGAGGGATGGTTAATTCCAACGAGGGTGAAGATGGATCGTTTTTAACATTTTCAGAACGGTATCTGCAACCTGTAAAGCCCCTTGCAAAGCATGTTCCTGGGACACTGCAAGCAAGTGAATGCGACTCCCGGAATGATTCTCGAGTTTTCTATGGGAATGATTCATTTTATGTGCTTTTTAGGCTTCATCAAGTAAGTGCTTCGAAACAACCTTCTAATGTTCCTGAAATGTCAATAGTCTTCTGTTCAAACAGCTAATTCTGCTGATTTTCCAGATGTTGTACGAGAGAATACAATCAGCAAAGATACATTCAGAGAGGAAATGGAAAGCTCCAGATAGTACATCTACTGATTCGTATACCAGGTGGTTACCTTTCTTTAAGCATTATTTGTACTTTTTTGATTAAAAAAAATAAGGTTGTTTCCTAACTGATATTTGGAAGCATAGGTTCATGGATGCCCTTTATAATTTACTTGACGGCTCTAGTGACAATACAAAGTTCGAAGATGAATGCCGTGCTATCATTGGAGCACAATCATATGTTCTATTCACATTGGACAAGCTAGTTCAAAAGTTTGTTAAGCATGTAAGCTTCCATTTTACCTGCAACTTGTTATTGCCTTGACTCTGCTTCTGTTCCTCTCCCTTTGTTTCTGTTCTGTACTAATCATTGAAGTGGCTTGGACATGTTTTTAGCTTCACGCAGTCGCAGCTGATGAGACAGACACCAAGCTTCTGCAACTATATGCATACGAGAACTACAGAAAGCCAGGAAGATTCTTTGATATAGTGTACCATGAAAATGCTCGAGCCCTTCTCCATGATCAGAACATATACAGGATCAAATTTGTATGCTTCTCTTCATCTCATGCTATGTGTGGACACCTGTGTATATGTTCTCACATACTAATCTGTCCTTGCAAAATTTTGTGCAGTCATCTGAGCAAACTCGTCTCTCGATTCAACTTATGAACAGCGGGAATGATCAGCCTGAAGTTACAGCTGTGACAGTGGAACCAGGTTTTGCTAATTATCTGCAGAATGACTTTCTTTCGTTTGTCCGTGATGAAGAGAAACCTGGACTATTTCTGAAGAGGTAAATGAAGAAATGATAAGAGCATAACTTAAGTTGTGAAAGTACAGTTAGTTATCATTTTATCATACACTCTTTTCAGGAACAAGGCGAAATTAAGCAGTCCGGATGAATCTTCAGGGTTGTCGCGTGCAATGGAAGGACTGAGAATTATTAACGAGGTTGAATGTAAGATTGCTTGTAGTTCTTCCAAGGTAAAATACTGTCTTGTCAATCTATAGCATTAATAATCTTTTTCTATTTTCCATGTATATACAATTACAATGAGAGTTTACATATGTCATTAGGTCAAGTATGAACCGAACACAGCAGATCTTTTGTATAGAAGAAAGCAGAAGAAAGCAACACAGAATCCAACTGGCCTTGACAACGTTAATAAAGCTTCTGGTAGCAGTGAAATCTCGAGAGAGAGAAGAATATCGCGTTTTTACATCATTCTTAACCGTAGACTTGTTGCCTTGCCTTACTTTAAGAACGTAAGTAACCTTCTTCTCGCATAATCCTCAATAATGGCTTATTCGCGATAAAAAGTAAATAGATGTAGATAGTATATTTGTGCAGGTGTGAAGTTCTTGGCTGAGATATGCAAGCATCAATAGTGGTAGAGAAGTAGAGACCAACTGTATTTGACGAAGATTCTTGCATCATTTGGCGCAAAGAGAGATTCACATGGCAACCATAGTTTTTTTTGTTGTTTGAAATCGCGTCTGGAGCCGCCAGTTTTGGTGTATAGTGTTAGAATATATATCTAAGGAGAGATGCTAATTCAGAAACTTTTTTTTAGTTCATTCATTCAACAAATATTGGATATTCCGTCTAATGTTATATTTCAGTTATAAATCTTATATGTCATTTCTACTTTGAAACAAATATTAAATAGGCGCTATTATCCTTTTGCTCAACCGCTTCACTTGATTTCAAGGTCTAAGCTCTCAACAATGAGATTAGGTTTTTTTATTTTATTTTAACTTTTTACCTACTTCTTTTCCGGCACAAATTTGACCTTCAATGGAGTCTAGGAACATTGATTAGGGGGTTTTCTTCCACTTGACTCAAGTAATCTCAGATCAATTAAACTAGAGCTGTCAAAATGGGTTGTTCAAGTCCACTTTAACCTGAATGGACTAATAGGTGGGCTATTGTTACAGAGAAACTGTAACTCAACTGAAATTCAAATTACAAACACCAAATTGAATCGTCGTTCATGAAACGAGAATTCAAAATTTCATGTGATAGAGCTTGGAAGAAGAATCAGCTCTAACAACAATGAAACAACAAACCCTAAGAGATTTCAGAGAGAATTGAAGAAGAAGATGATTACACTTTTCAATATTTTTCTGGTTATCCCCTTTAATTAATTCCTTCTTCTCCTATATAACTTCAGCTCTCGATCTAGTTCTTCTTCTCTCAACCTTAACAGCCAATAAAATTCTCCCACATGTCCAGCAACTCCTCTCCTTCTCACGTGCCACACATGCTACTCTTCTTATCTCTTTTCCTGTACCAAATCCTCCCTCTTTAGAAAACCTTGACCACAAGGTTTATTGGCCTGAAACTTTGTACAAAGCAGAAGAATCTCGCTAAGGCTGATCTGTAACCAACTGCAATCATCTGTATAGAACATCAAAACGAAATGTTCAATCTCTTCCAAATGCCCAATTTATATTTAAACATCCAAGACTTTGGAGATAATCGTTGCTTCCACTTATAAGGCTTGACACATGTTGACTGCTCACAAAAGTCAGCCATTACTGAATAGAAATTATCAAAGAGTGGACTCGAAGCTTTTGCCACAACAGGTTGTTGATCCTTAATGACCAAAGGCGAATCAAAATTCTTTAACAACGTTAGCAACAATTTCTTCCCACCAACAGAAGGTTCTTGCTGAACCATTTGCTCTT
Organism: Camelina sativa; assembly: GCF_030686135.1. Lineage (NCBI taxonomy): Eukaryota > Viridiplantae > Streptophyta > Magnoliopsida > Brassicales > Brassicaceae > Camelina > Camelina sativa. The sequence continues at coordinate 8,779,420 of NC_141886.1, read as the reverse complement.
CTTCAGAAATTGCTTGGTCAGATTGAGGTTTAGCTTCCAAAGAGACTAATAACAGTTCTTCTGCAGGAACTTCATGAACAACTCTCACTTCTCGCTATAGGAAACTAGGACAAGGAGAAAGCAGAAGAAGTTTTCTATGCTTCTTGAATCCTCCAATTTGTGTGCAAAGACAACATTCATTGTGACACTTTAGGTGGCTAGTTTCTGCAAGCTTAGAATCCATCTTGAATTTGAACATCCAAGACTTGCAACATTTGTTTTGCTTTTCCTTACTCTGCAATCTAATAGAAGAACCAGTTGAATGCTGAAACAACACCTTATTGTTTTGTTGCTTTGTGTCATCATTTTCCACTTTAAATTTTAACTTCCAACACTTCAAGCTTTTTTCCCTCTCCACCTTTTCTTGTACCACTGGAGAACATTGGTCAAATATGTGATATGCACTAGGCTTAGTCGTCCCACAATCACCCACTGCTAAGACAAAACTTGTGATGTGTCCTCTTGAAGAACAAACAACATCGTGTGATATCAATTCTGAACTTTTACCAGTCAAAGGCAACATTTTAATCGATTTTGGGGCATAACTTGCTTCATGTTGCTTCAACAGTTTACTCACACCATAATGTTCTTGTTCAACCGGTTTCTTCTTATGAGAAGGTTGAACTTGACTCTCCTTCAGCTTATTAAGCTTTACAACCTTCACATCTCTGACAGAGCCTTGTCGAATACCCTGAAGAAGAACCTTTTTCTGTCCAAGACGAAACTGCATCACTAACTTCTCAAAATCACAAGTTATTGGCCCCAATGTCTCCAACCACTGCTTACCTAACACCATATCACACCCACCTAAGGGAATTACCATAAGATCAGTCTGAAATTGTGTACCTCTAAATTCCCATTGAAACTTATCAATTTCAGCATCAACCTTCAACATTCTCCCATCACTTACTGAAACTCGAGCCATACTTTCAGGTTTTAAAACACAGTTCAACTGCTCAGCTACCTTAGGATCCATGAAGTTGTGTGTAGAACTTGAATCAATGAGTATATACAACACTTGCTTCCCATAAGAACCCTTCACTCTCGCTGTTCGACGATCATAGACTCCTGAAATTGCATTAACTGAAACATGAGCTATAACTACGGTTTCTTCCGATGCTACCTTCTCCACCTGAACTTCTTTTGATTCACTACAAGCTTTATTGTGAGGCTGAGCTATAGTATCCATAGGTTTCTCTATAGTAGGAATAAGAACTGTTTTATGAACAGGCTCTGGTTTGGATGATAAAATCCTTTTATATTGAACTTTTTTCCGATAAGCTTAAGCTTTCTCATACAATCTTTCCACCAATAAGCATTGTTGAATATACTTGGGTTGAAACATTGATATGATCATGAGACCATCCAAGACGACCCTTGAGTCTTGCTCAACACGAACGAAGTCAAAGATCAACTCTTCCTACCAAACTGCTATTTGGGATGCATTCTTACCGCATCTAGAGCATATCTCGAAGTTGAATCAGTCCAATCAGAGTTTAGGTGAAGGAGTTATTCATTTTACAAATCAGGTGAACTCATGGCTACGCGACTTAGACCTACGAGCATTCAAAGGAGGATTCCGACCAAGCCAGAAGTACTCAAGCTATGAACAAAACTGTTCTGAAATCTTGATCCATCCTAGAACCACTGAGAATTGGAAGCACGTTAAAATCAGTTCATACTTGAAAGATATGAATATTTCAAGTCAGTGGATCTGTCCTAGTTCCATTTTCGCGTCTGAGCCAAAGATCGTGTTACACAGACCAACTCAGAATCAATTTGGACACGAAATCAACTGGAAGATGTCAATGGATCTCTTATGTATCCAACAAGCTCAAGAACACAAGATTTGGCCAACAAACCACAGAGTTACGTCCCATTTGCCAAAGGAGGTGGATCTATTTCTTAACTTGATGAGTTTCAGGTCCAGTTGGTTTAAGAGCTTCCAGAATTATGTTTGGCAACCAGGAGTTGTTTTCTACTAAGTCCAAGATGAAGAAATGATACAGCCCATGCTGTTTCTCATCAGCAAATTGGATCAAGGAGTCAAAGAGAGTTAAAAAGATCAAGGAAGTACTTAATGGGCTAATACAAGAACTTATGGCAAAAGAGAGCATGGGAAATTATTTTGGGGATGATACCTATCAAGTCCAGCCCACTTTGAACCTAATTCAAGTACAAGAAAGCCCAAAATAATCACTTTATTTTGTGGTCAAAGAAGAGTGACGAAAATTGAGATACATGCACCTAGAGTCACTTTGGAGGAAGGGATACATGCACAAGAATTGGGTCTTCATTCAACCATCTATCTTAATTGTTTTTTTTAGTTTTAAGACTAGTTAATACTTGGCTTTGTTACCAAGTTTTCTTATCCTATATAAACTCATGTAAGATCATTGAAATAACAATCCAACTTTTTATCAAAACCTTTTCTTTTTGAGAGTGATTCTCTTCTGTTCTTTGTGAACAAAACCGATTGCTTGGTGTGATTCCAACAATCAAAACCGACTACTTGGTGTGATTCCGATAGTCAAAACCCCGATCTCCTTGGTGCGAGGCTGAGAGATCTGATCTTTTTGGTGTGAGGCTGAAAGATCAAACCGGTATATCAAGAGTCTTTCCGCAACTCTTGTGCAACCATTCATTCTACCATCCTTATTCTTGAGGCTTCGTCGTCTTTAGAATCAAGGTGTCTCTATCAACCAACTCGAAGGTGTCGAATCCTTGGGAGGATCATATCAAACATTCTAACATTCTAACATTCAGCTGAGTATCAGTGTTCAGCCATGCTAAGTAAATATCAACCAAGTAATCTTCAGATAATGTCACTTTGTCGCTAATCAACTCAAATTTTATATGATACTTCTCAATTTCTTCTGTTTCCTGCAACTGTTTCAGCTCTGCAATAACATCCACTAGCTTATAATAGTATCCTTGTAACAACGTTTTGTAAAGTCCCCAATTACACCTAACATGCTTCCACAAAACTGATTGTGAAATGGATTGGAAACAAGTAGCAGCTAGAGCATCTAAATGCATTGAAGCAAGACTAACTTTGAATTCATCCATAGTATTATCAATTAAGAAGAACTTTTCGATCTTGAACAGCCAATCCTTGATTCTATCACCATTAAATCTGAGGGAATCTAATTTCTCCAAACGTGTAGCATCAAAATAATTGTTCCTTGACGTACCAGATCCACCAGTGCTAGCGTAATGATTCTTGATCGGTTTGGTAGTTACAAGCCTTGAGAATCGTCCGACATTGTGAGCTCCAATCAATTCTTCTGTATTGCTAACCACCGATTCAAACAATGCCGATCGAGTCTCCATCATAGCTTCACGAACAACCGCCTGATGTTGTTTCACCGCCATTGAAACGAATCCGAGGATGACACAACTCTGATACATTTGTTACAGAGAAACTGTAACTCAACTGAAATTCAAATTACAAACACCAAATTGAATCGTCGTTCATGAAACGAGAATCCAAAATTTCATGTGATAGAGCTTAGAAGAAGAATCAGCTCTAACAACAATGAAACAACAAACCCTAAGAGATTTCAGAGAGAATTGAAGAAGAAGATGATTACACTTTTCAATATTTTTCTGGTTATCCCCTTTAATTGATTCCTTCTTCTCCTATATAACTTCAGCTCTCGATCTAGTTCTTCTTCTCTCAACCTTAACAGCCAATAAACTTCTCCCACGTGTCCAGCAACTCCTCTCCTTCTCACGTGCCAATAAACTTCTCCCACTTAACAGCCAATAAACTTCTCCCACATGAGTCCACACTCGTCTGAGTTCGGCTCTAATACAACTTATAACGCCCGACTGCAACCTCTCGGTGGATCCTATATCCCAGTCCATGGGCCCACTTTTCTTAATGGGCCTCATGTTCTCTCATTAGGTCCATGAGCCCATCCATATTCGACGGTCAGTTTGCTACGTCCGGGAGGTTTTAAAGACTTGTTACCATCCCTACAAATCACAACATGATCTTTCCCTATGCTTTGTCCTCACTCGCAAAGTTCCGACAATCACTTCTCGAAGGGTCACCCAACCTGAAACTACTCCAGATCAAGCACGCTTAACTCTAGAGTTCGCTCAGGATCCTTGACCGAAAAGATAATTTCACTTTGGTGACATAGGTGACCAAATCAATTCTTTTACACCTCTACGCAAGTCTCTGAAACTGGGGTGTCACAATTCACCCCCACTAACATATCGCAATGTCCTCGTTGCGCACCAAGAGCATCACCGCCTGACGGTGTGAGCCCACTCGACTCCACACTCGTCTAGGTTTGAATCTGATACCACTTATAACGCCCCGACCGCCACCTCTCAATGGGCCCTATGTCCACTTCCAGTCCATCGGTCCATTTTCCTTAATGGGCTTCACGTCCTCTCACTAGTCCCATGAGTCCATCCATATCCGACAGTCGGTTTGCTACGTCCGGAAGGTTTTAAAGACTTGTTACCGTCCCTAAAAATCACCACATGATATTTCCTTAGGTTTTGTCCTCACAGGCACAGTTCCGACAACCACTTCTTGGAGGGTCACCCATCCTGAGACTACTCCAGCTCAAGCATGCTTAACTCTGGAGTTCTCTCAGGACCCTCGACCGAAAAAGTAAGTGCTTTTTAGTGACATAGGTGGCCAAATTAATTCTTTTAAACCTCTCTGCAAGTTGGGGTGTCACAAGACATCTCAAAACAGACCACACAAGCAGCTCAAAACAGATCAAAACATGCAAAAGACATCTCAAAACAGATCACGCAAGCAGCCCAAAATAGATCACACAAGCAGCTCAAAACACATACATGTACACGTAATAGAAGCATCTCAAACAGATCACACAAGCAGCTTGAATGTCACAACAGCTCAAACAGATCAAAACATGCACAAGACATCTAAAAACATAAGCACATTGTATACAAAGATAACATAGGACACAAATCACAATCAATACCAAAAAGGATTCATGACTTAAGAAATTTGAATAGAACACTTACATCATACTCAGGAAGAATGCTTTGTTCTGATGTGTTTTGACTTTGAATTTCCTGCTCCTGTTTTTATTGGGTTCTTTTTATAAACCTCAAAAAGCTTCTTCAGCTTCTTACACATATGATCTACCCTTCTTTTACTAGTTGAAGAAGCTGAAGAAGCAATACTCTATATAAATAAACTTCAATCTAGGATCAAATACCGCAAATTTAGCAAGTATGTCACTATATTCCTCCCAATACTTGTCAAATTTCTCATTCATACCTTACACCATCTCAAAAATAACGTCATCATAAGAGTAGTCCTGATTTTTTAACCAAGTTTCAATTTTTCATACTTGATTGAAATACAAATTGGCAGTTGGATATGATGAACCACATATCAGATTCACTATCGCTGCAAATGGGGTCAACAGCTCAAAGATCAACTATGCTTTTGTCCACTCTACATATGAAGGGAAAGTTTGATAACTTGTATCAATCTCTCCAAGCTGGAGAAGTGCTTCCTTATACATGATGGCTCTTGAGAGCATACGGTGAGTTGAGTTCCACCTAGTTGATACATCTAAAAGCAGTCCACTCTTAGCTTCAATTCCTATGGTTTCCACACATGTTTGAAAAGACTGTTCTCTAGACTCACTCACTCTCACAAACTTAATCACATCTTATTCTTTTTTCACAATCAAATTCAAGATATGTGAAGCACATCTAACATGAAAAAACTCTCCATTGCACACCAAATTTTTTCTAAAGGGCCTCTTGAGAATTCCTTGCATGTTTTCATTTGATGAAGCATTATCAACAGTAATTGTAAATATTTTCTTATCTAATCCTCATTCATTTAGCAATGCCAAAACCTTTGTGGCTATTCCAACACCAGTATGTGGAGGAGGAAATGCACAAAATTATAAGATTTTTGTCTTCAAACTCCATCCATTATCAATGTAATGAGCAGTCAAACACATGTAACCTTCTATCGATATTGTCCTCCATAGATCTGTTGTTAAACAAAATCTACCTGGAATTTCATCCAAGATCTTTCTAAGCTTATGTTTTTCTTTCTCATATATCTTTAAGCAATCAGCTGCTGTAGTATTTCTTGACCAAAGCTCTATGCTGGAATTTGCATATTGAAAAGCCTCCCTAATTATTCTGTACTCAACAAAAGAGTATGGCAAATCATGTTCAATCATTGTCAATCCAATCATCTTCCTAAAATCCATCATATCCAAACTTCCTATTTCCACATGAAGGACTGCTTCTCGGAGTCTTTGAACATGAATTCATGTGATATAAGAGAGTAGTGGTGCCACTTCTACAAAGATTAATGCAATAATCATGCTCACAGTAGGTGCATCTGATATTACTCATACCAACATCCAATTTCTCTCCAACAATTTCAAAACTCTTCCAACACTTTGACCTTTTACGTTTAGTACCTCTAGCTCTAGTCTTGTTCTCAGTCGTACCCGCTAGTGAATCTACTTCTATATGTTCTTCTTCATCCATATTCATATCCTGATCAAGCATCAATCCCCACTCACATAATCATCTTCAAGGTTTAGAGTATCATCCATCTAAAATAGCCAAAACCAAAAACCAATTAGAGAGGAAAAAAACTCAAACCCACCAGCTGACTAGATGTTACAGATGACTACAGAAACTACAATCAAATTGTTATAGAGGCATAGCTTTGTTACAAGACAATAATCATGATAAAAACATAAGACTACAAAGAATTGGAATTGAGCAACAAGAACAAAATTGACATAGCATCATAACAAATAAAGCAACATAGCATCATAACAAATAAAGCGACATAACATCAAAACAAATAAAATAGTGATGATGTCTCCTCAGCAAAGACTTTAAACCAAATTTTCGGAGTTAGAACAAATGAGTCTCTCCTCAATATCAAAAAAGAAGAAGAGAAGGAAGGAAGGAACAAAATCACAAATGGGTCTAACGGTATGCCGAAGTCTTACTTGAAATCGCCAGAGATTAAAGGGAAGTAGATGGTATCGTCAGAGTTTTGGAGATTGAAAGAAAGCAGATGGTATCACCAGAGAAATCATCAAAGAATATCGCCGAATAAGTTTTTAAGAAAACGAAAAATGAGTTTTAAGATTTCCCCCAAATCGATTTTGACCTAGAATTTTAAGTTATATGCACCGACCAATGTCCATATTGTCCAACCCGTTTTTTCCATGAGCGTTGTTGGACATAGACTATTTAAACCCGTTTTATTTATGTGATTGTCCTTGACTGGTACATAATGATTTGGACATGGGCGGACCATGGACAACCCATGAAATCCCGACCCGTTTTTTTAATATAATAATACTATTCAACTAGTGGTCCCACACCCACTAGCCATCTAACCACAATCAAACCAAACAGCAGAAAAATAACCAATATATACCATTAAATAACTAATAAATAATAAACCAATAATTTAATAGCAATAATAAACCCACCAACAGAATTATTGAACATCAAACCAGCAACGTAGCAATGTTCTAATGACTCAACTCTAACAACCTAACAGAAGTCAGACCACATCAACGAGCCACTAAAACATCCTCCTCTTTATCGCCTGGATTCCACGACCACACTTTGCCTTTACCTACACCACAACACATATGAGACGCGTGAGTATTTTATAAACACTCAGTGAGGGAATCACCCATCTACTAGGCTATACACAAGAGCAAATGAGATAGCTCTAACTAACAAGCAACAATCAACAACAAACCAGGACAACTGCATCGACTAACACCAACCTATGCATCGACCGACACCAACCCATGCATCGATCGACACCAACTGGTGTTGCATCGACCGACGCAAGTCTGCATTGACCGATGCAAGATTCACCTGCATTGGCCAATGCAAGATTCATCTACATCGAACGACCCAAACACTGCATCAACCGATGCATGCTCGACATTTTGCGAAATCTCTAATTGCATCGATCGAAACCTCCACATGGCATCGACCGATGCACATAAAAGTTAATCTTTTAGTTTAAATAAAATTTGGTATTTAAGGTTTGAAATATTTGTTCATTAACACAAAACAAATAATAATATACAATTATATGAATTATTTATATTATTTTGTACCGTTTATTCTAAACCGCAAGTATAATTTTTACCAATCAAAAATTATTTCGTACCGCTTATTCGATAACAACTGCACTTTTCCGCAAATATGGATCTAAATGGTAACAACATATTTTTGGTTGTGCAGGATAAATAATTTAGTAGTGCGATATTGTTCAACTGCAGTTCATGTGGAAGAAATATATTAGCGAGAAAAGTGCACTTAATACAAAATAAGCGGTACAAAATAATAATTGATTGGTGAAAAAAATAATTTTGGTTCACAATAAAATCACACACACACTCATATATATATATATATATATATATATATATATATCTATTATTCTAACAAATGTTATCTAACTAAATTAAATTATATATAACTAATATAATTGTAAATTTTATCTAGTTTGTGTTAATAGAAAAATATTAAGAACATTAAATAAATAAATTTATTTAAACTAAAAGTTTAACTTCTTATATACATACTTTTATGCACAAGTAAATATATTTTAGCATAAAGTCATTTCTTAAAATCTATGTTGATTATTAATTTTTTTATTAATCACAACAAGGCAAAGAAACCCATAAATTATAATTTTTTTTTGTTCTTAAAAAATTAAAAACTATTTTGTTCAATGCGTTATTGCAAAAAACCGATGGATAATACACGATTCTAAAAATAACAACGGTCAAATGGATAATATACAACATGAAAAACACAACCAATTTTTTTCAATACCGCAAATTACATGAAAATGTGTGATTGGTAAATGAACAAATTTTTGAAAAAAAAAAGTTTAAAATCCGCTTTTGAAGACATATCATTTAAGGCCTAAGAAATGTGAGTCTAAAGAGGCAAAATTACTGTATATATATATATATATATATATATAATAACATAATAATGCTAGTCGAACTATATTTTTAAGAAATAAACACTTAACCAAAATTAAATTTCAATTATCACTAATAAGTTAACAAATCTATATACTAAACTTTACATACATCCAAAATAAATTAAGTCAGCATATGAAATACATAACACATCACTAGGATGATATAGCTTCGCCATATGTCACGGTATAGTTAAATTATTGCGACTATTTGTTACTAATTAGTGATAAAAAAATAAAATAAAATAACTAGTAGCAAAATTGTAGTTATTTGTAAGAATTAGTGACAGATTTAGATACCAATAAAATTCGTGGTAAATTGCTACTGATAATTAACCATATTTCTGTAATAAATGTACTCACTATTTAGCATCATAACTTAATTTGTTTAGTTACTTATTATTTTTGTAATAATTAGCTACTAATAAATGGCAATATATGTGTAATAAATATACTTATTATTGAAAAAAATTTGTCAACCATTAGACCACAACAGACCGGCCCATTAGCCAAATTCCTACATTTGTAGAGAGCGGAACTCGATCAAATAATTCTAATAATTCTCACAAATTAACTTAGAAATACTTACAGTGACCATAATATTAAAAAACATTCATGAAGCAAACTTGTAATAACACTACAAAAATCATGTACTGATATTAAGATTATAAGGTCATTTATCGTTTTATTAAATGATATAATAGTTATTTTTTTGTCATTTTTTATTTTTGGGTAGTGTTATTTATATTAAACGTTGTTATATTAATTTTAGCGTCGCTTAGCAAACGATGTCAAATATATACTCTAAGAAAGAAAATATAAACGATGTTAGTTAAGATCAATTTTTAAAATGACGTTAACTTTAATATTTGCATCGCTTCTAAACCGACTCAAAATATAAAATCATTTTATTTACATTGTTGAAAATGACACTTAACATAGATATATGATTTTCTGAATATTATAATATATTAGAAGTATGTATTTACTGTAATGGATAACAAGAATAATCCTTAAAATAAGAAACAAATTACCATAAAATTTAGCAAACTTCTCAATGAACATTCAGTTGAAATAATTGATTAAATTATTCCCAAATAATACAATTGATCGAGGGATAAACATAGTTCCATCGATCAAATGTATACGTCCAATAACAAAGCTTAAATCTTAGTACCCTAAACTAAAGGCAATAACATAAGTCGCCGTGTTGAATTTTTTTTAGAAAAATAAATAGCAACGCTTATTACAGTGAATGATGAAAAACGTGTATAGTTACATCACAACTAATAAGTGATGCCACATATTAGCATCGTGTGATTCAAAATTTAACATTTTAGCATCACTTATTTTTAAGTGACTCAAATTTTAATAACTTAATATCATTTTTTATAAGTGACGCAAATTTATATATTATAGCATCGAGTGATGTTAAAAAAAGTGATGTAAAAATATCTTTTTAGCTGTAGTTTTTGTAAGCAATAGTTATAAACTATATACAAATATATTTTGGGGAACTTCTTAAGCTAATTAAAAAATTATATTGATGATGCAGCAGAAACGTATCGTTCATAGCGGCGTCTTTTCACAGTAGGCTCAACTAGGTAATAATTATGTTTCTTACCCACAAATAAACGGTGTAAATTTATAACAATTTAATTAATGAGTATAATTATTGAGATTGTTTCTCAGCATATTTTTTAAAAACACAATCAAATTGATGTAAATGTTTTCTTTTTCACTATCATCCATATAATTTTTATTTTAATCTTCCCTCAACTATTTCTCTCCTTCTCCGGCGAGTATATATCTCTTTCCTCATCTCTTTCTTTCCTCATATCTTTCTTTCTCAGAACTTTTCTCTTCCTTCTCTTTCTTCGAGTTAAGTGGCAAGGTAGAGTTTTGAAACTCAGTTTTCCTTCATTCACTTGTTTTTTTTTTTACATCTTTAGGGTTTTAGCATATATGAAGTTTATAGATCTGATTTTCTCTATGATTTTTAGTTTTTTTGGATCTTGAAAAGTTTTAATTGTTTCTTAACAAAATTTAGGGTCCTGCTGTACCTTTTGATATTTTTTCAAATGCTTGTATTACTGGTTCAGTGCTAAACGTATGTTTATTTAACCTTGGTGATGTAATTATCTAACATATTCACAGTTTTTATTTAGGGTTTCTATATGAATGAATATGCTTTTTTTGTTTGATGGTTTCCCGTGCAAGATACTCTCCGTTTCAAAATATAAGATGTTTGAGTTAAAACACGCATATTAAGATCTCTTAACATCTTATATTATGAAACCGAGGGAGTATATCCCAACGGTTCTCAAAGTTCATTTGATGCTGCTGGTGGGTCTGGTGGTAGAGGTGGAGACCACCGTGGAGGTGGTGACAGCCATGGAGGTGGTGACAGCCATGGAGGTGGAGGTGGTCAATAGGATTTTTTTAAATATATTTTTTTTGTGAAAACAAAATTAAAATTCTAGAAAACATGAAACAAAGGGAGTAATAACTGAATACAAAACAAATGGAGTTATAAATTCTCCAAGAATGGAATAACATAATAACTCTGATTTCATGAAATACGAAGACAATGCATAATCTAAGGTTGTCGGCCGGTAGTAACAGTTGATGTAATCAATCAAAGGAAAACTCATTTGTTCAGGATAGGTCATCATCTGAGACCAACCATTCCTCTTGCTGACCCTGATTTTGACTCAGATTGTCAATTCCATATTGAGGCACAATCGTCGGATATCCATCCTGTTGTTGATATTGATTATGACCAAGATGGTTAACATTTGCATTATGATTATAAACACCCACTGGATTTATCACTGGATAGTAATCTTGTTGGGCAGCAGCAGCAGAAAGATTGTTACCGGGAAAAGTATTAACCTCCTCTGGTATCTGGCTTGAAGAGATTATAGGCCTCAAAAGCCATAAATCATTAGTTACTTGAGGAGAGTTGGAAACATTGAGAGTTGGAAAGAATTGAGAATTCACTTCAAGTGAAGATGTTGGTGCCATGACATTTGTAGCAGCTTCCGATGATTCACCATATTCAACATGGGATTGCGTTAGGATTTTGTTTTTGTGGTGATAAAGTTCTTTAAGATACTGATCAATGTACTTACACAAATCTTCACGATGTATGTTAGTCAGCTTAAATCTATCTGCCTTCCCACCAAGAAGTTCGAACATGGCTTCTTTCATCATCCTCTCCGCATTGTCCTTCATCTTTCTCTTGTTATTCCTCATAGCTTTTGATATATTTGTTTGAGAAAGCCTTCATGGTTCACCATTTTTTTCTCTTGCTCCATATCTTTCAGCATCTCGAACTTCTCCACGACGTTCTTTACTCCCAAGTTCGATGGCCAGACCTCCGGAACTGAGTTGAATGGACTGTAAATCACAGCACATGCTTCGATTCCGCAGAGTACGGAAAGCTCGTGGATCTTTTTCTCGAAACCTTTCTTTCTCTTATTGAACGTTGCTTTTCTCATTGAATCATTTTCAATGTAGGATAGGTTTAGCTTCTTTCTCGTCTTGGTATTGACCATAATTGAAGAAAAAATATGTGTTGTATATTAATTATGTTTAGTGATTTTGTATGGTGTGTGTTGATTTATCAGAAGTTCGTTTATATAGAACAAATGATGAGCTGGCAAAATTTAATTAAAAGATATCACATTTAATTTTATAAAATTTATTAATTACATATTTTAAGTAAAAAATCTTTAGGTATGCCACTTGGTTGGATACAGTAAACGAACATTTATTGGTGAGATTTGTTGTTCAGATTACAAGATTAATTATCATCACTAACCATCACTAATGTTGTATTCACTGGTAAAATTCTGGCTATGAATGAGTAAATGAAAACACCAAAAGTTATCATTTTCATTTATGAAGATACACAATAATTAAATTTGGTGAAATTGTTTTCTATATAAATTATAGTCAATTAATATTTTATTTTGAATAACAACTAATATTTACACACATTTGGAATAGTCAATTATTATTTTATTTTGAATAACAGCTAATATTTACACACATTTGGATATCATGAGTAACTTAAAAAAAAAAACATATTTCATACATTATTACAGTGCATCTTCTCTATCACTATATTTTTAGATATGATTTGTTAACACGAACAACTTTATATTATATATCTGCATATATATTATGATCACATACCATTTCTTCGGTGTACCGCGGGTTAAAATTTAATAACTTAACAAATATATATATTAAACTTTATATATATCCAAAATAAATTAAATCAGCATATTAAATACATAACACATATATTAATTATACTAATAAGATAAATATCTAAAATAAACTCAATCAACTTAAAATATTATCCAAAAATTTCGAAAACATTTAACTAAGGCCGCAATGATTATCTAGTTTCTACTTCGTATTTACAATATTAGATGAGTACCCGCCCTACGTGCGGGTATGTTTATACATAAATATATATATATATATATATATATTTATTGTAATACTTTCTTTGTGCTTCTTATATTTTCACATTTGAAAGATTAAAATATATATATTAACAAACAAAACAAAGTTTTTTTGTGAGGAGGCAAAGAATACTAAAGTTTGTTTAAAGCAAAATCTTATTGTAAAGTGATTTTTTGTAGACGAACACTATTAACATATTTTTTTAGAAATTAAAATAATTATACTATTTGTACATTTGATTGGTAGATAAAAACATTTAAAAATCCTACAATTCTTGTCTAAAACTTAGGTGTTTAGATATATTTGTATTTAAGCTTCCTAACAAAAAACCATGGGACTCTCAAATTCTCTTTTATCCAAAAGTATTTCATACAGGTTGATTAATTTTTTAATAGTTATACTTAAGATAGACAACTTCCATTCTTGCTAGCTATTCAATTTCTTGAATATAACTCTAGAATTTAATTTTCAATAAAAATTTCATTTAATTTCCATCTTCTTTTCTCTCTGTATTTTCCTCAACCAACATTCTATCATTAATTTAACTATCTTTTATTCGATAGTGAACAAAAGTCTGATCTTTTTCATTTATCTATATATACATTTTTAGAGACATTTAGCAAATAAATCTTGTAGTTGCAATATATTTACAAGCATGCCATTAGCATTAATTATTAATTTGTCTTTATTTAATTAATTAATATTAAGTTTTGATTTTTGGAAACAAGATTTCCTATCCTAATAAAACTCCATAACAATGAAAACCACTGCCTTTAACATTAAGTATTAAGTTTATAATTAATTTAATTAATATTAAGTTTCTAATTTTACAAAACAATATTTTCTCCATACAAACATTTCCTAAACAATCGGCCTAATTAATAAACGACAATGTTTTTGAAACCGGACCGGAAGGTGAATCGGAAGTCTTTCGGGTTGCTGGATCAATTAGTCAGACCGGTTGAACCACGATTCAATTAGTTGATTGGTTTGTTTATATTTTATGAATATAACATCTACTTTTTTATAAATATATGAACAAAACATACATAGTTAAGTATTAGCGGTCTATATAACATCCCTACTTTAGTACACATAGGAATTCTATACTACTAACAAAATACTTTCTAATTTCTATATTAACTCATATATCTATATTTGTAAGGTTGTACATTTTTAAAAAATACAAATGAAACATTAGTTATATATAGTTAATCTATAAAAAAATATAATTTTTTATTAAAAAGTATAGCTCTGCGGTGTACCGCGGGTGAATATCTAGTAAAACTTTATTTCTCTAAGAACACACTTTCATGAATTTCTCTACAGTATTAACCAAATTCCCATTCACTGCTACAACTCTTCAAATTATTAAGAAAATTCTAATGCCTAAACCATATGTTCATATCTTCATGGTTTATCCTAAGAGAACAAAGTGAATATTTGGTTTTACTCTCTATACCTTTTTATTTATTGGTGATGCATCTACTTACTCAAAGAAAACATCAATATATTCTAAGTCTTTCTAGATTTCTTATATAAATATTGAAACTGTTTGTAATATGAAAAAGAATAAAAGACACGGAAGATGTTTCAAATTCTTCTTTAATTTTAAATATGTTTGCTTTTAATTTGTGTTGACAGGTGCCACTCTCTCCACTGCTCATGTGTCATTCATATGGAGAGAACTGACTATCTTTTATAGTATAAATTAGGTTGGTACCCGTGCTACGCCGCGAGTTATTTTAATTTATTTTATTTTCTTATTTTTAAATTCATGATTTATTTTATGTTGTTGAAATCAATTAGAGAAGGTGTTTTGTCTAACTAAAGTATATTTTTACATTCTAATATATTGTGAGACAATTGTATAATCTATAGAAAGTATAATTATCATTTGATAAAAAAAAACAAAATGATTAATTTTTCACGTTTAGGACTATTGCATATACTATTGTATGCAAGGTTGACTGTTATACTATTGCATATACTATTGTATCTTGATTTCTAATAAATTGTTCTTTTATCTACTATAATTGAAAATTATTCTATATTTTTGAATAAAAACAGATGTAAAACATAGTTGATAAAAGAGTAGCCAATAATACATTAAATGCAGCAAAATCAGAACATTAAAAAAAAAGTACTTTACTCGTTTTGAACATGAGATTTACCATTTTGCCTCAACGCTATTTTTTAAATCAGAAAAGAGTAAATAGCTCTGGAGACAACTTCATCAACTTTTATAGAGTTCGCTAAACTTGGGTTCAATCCCGAGTGCTGTCAATGGCCACACTGAAAACAAACAACCAAAAAACACAAACTTTTGATCAAGAGACAAGCAATTCCCTGTCTCATATGTTATGTTCAGGATGATACACTTGCAAAACTAAATAATATGGTAGATATTAGTATACCAAGCCACCAGAGAGCAACAAGTGTTAACAGTCCAATGTATGCAAACAGCTTTTGCACATCAACCCCTTCTCCTTCTTCACCGGAAAACTTCGTAAGAAGCACTGTGTTGTCAATAACAGAAGGGGGTTATGCTCCCCAACACACAAAATCTTTTAATTATTAAATGATCATATACAAGAACAATTTCTAACTTGTAAATAGTCCATAAGAGACTGCAGAGAGAAGCCCATAATATTCCATAACTTGTAAATAGTCCATAAGGGCCCGTTGTCCGTTGCTAAACAAAAATATCAACCGTACGTTAAAAAAAATATGGTTGATGAAGTTGGACAACTCATGTAATAATCAAATGAATCATAAGCAGCCCAAGTTTTCCCGAGCGTCGTCATGACCACGCCGACCATGTTGACAAATACAGCAACTACTTTCGAGAGGTTACCATGCTTTTATTTTGAAAATCCCATCAAAAAAATCTCCACTGTATTTTGAAAAAACGTACCTGCTGCTTCTTTAGGTAACAACTATAGTTTAGCGCAGACCATTGTGTTTTCAACTCCTTGGAGCCCAACCAACAATATTAATGTAGGACCCGAGTTAGTAAAGTGTAGCCCAGATACTTCTCCTTCAGCCATCAATTTCCCTAGCTCATCATGTGCAATATGCAAAAAACTTCCAAAAAAAAGAAGGCATCCAAGAATCAGTGGAAGTGAAGTGAGACCAAATATTATCAATACCAACTTAGAGCAACTAACACAAACCACAGAGTTCAGAGTGTCTTATAACTTTCATTAGGATCACTGAATTTAGAAGAACAGTTTAAAAGAGAAACGAAAAAAAAACTTCACTTGTCTCTCCTTCAAAGCTGCGGGCAAAACCTTTCCATGTATACTGATTCTTGGCTCTTCTTGTTAAAACCTAAAATTAGACAAACTCGTCACTAAACAAACATAATAGGAGACTTGAAAAAACGAAAAAAAAGTGGAGAAACAAATCTCACCCGAACATGCTCCAGAAGATTAACAATATCATAGATTCGTGGTCGCCGTCTCTCTCTTGACTCTTGAAACAAAACCCAATCCAATATCCAGTGACCACTATCTTCATTACAAGAATTTGTCGATGCTCGTTGCTAATGTGGTTTTAGATACTGCACCGATGATAGTATCCTTCTTCTCACCCTTGACAAAGATCATGATGGTCGGGATGCTCCTAACACCATAATGGCTAGGGGTTGTAGGAGACTCATCAGTGTTTAGTTTGTAGAACTTCATCTTCCCTGCGTACTGTCCTGCGTTTTCGTTGACAATGGGATCAATCATTTTGCAGGGTCCACACCATGGTGCCCAAAAGTCCACAAACACAGGCTCATCAGCCTTGAGAACAAGAGACTCCCATGTTGAATCATTGACCACTGGAACTGCATCGATCATATAGGCAAAAAAACCAACATTAAAATAATAAACAAACAGAGAACAAAACAATGTTAAGATGATGCTCCAGCATAAGTTTATGCATAGAGAGGAAGAGAAAGATAAAGCCACATGAGAAAATTTGCAATCAAAGAGCTACTGCTAAAGCCAACATGAGAAAACTTGCAATCAAAGTGCTACTGCTATATGCGCTAAGCATGACACAGAAGTCTCTCTTTCATTACCCCAAAAACAAAACAAAAATACAATCCACAATTCCACATTACTTGCAATCACTGAGTGTGATAATCCAAATACAACAAACAACCATCTGAGTTACATATGGCCAAAAGAAGAAGAGGCAATTCCAAAAAAAACACTTTTCTAACTTCTTCCAAGTTCAATACTTTTTCGAATTTTACAAGAGACCCACTAATGTTGAACGGTAAACTCGGTCAAAAAGACTAAGAGAGACTCATCAGAAACACGAATCTCCCAAAAAGATAAGAAATTTGTGGAGCAAAAGGAGAGATAACAAGAGAAGAGAAGAGAGAACATACTCCCAGTAGCAGTTTCCTGAGCGTCACAGATAACACCACCACCTGCTCGTCGTTGTAATCGAGAAACCCTAGAAATCTAGCGTTGTGTAAGTATGCATCCCCTAGAGAAGGAAGCAGCAAGAACAAAAACCATTAAAAGAAAATATCAGTTAGTTTCTCTTTTTTTTTTTTTTTAACAGCAAACAATTATATTATTATAAACATGTTACATAATACATAATACATGAACAATTCAAAAACAACCCTTGAAACAAATAAAGGAAATTGAACACAATTTTGACGAAAAAGTGGAAGTAATCCTGCTTTCTTAACGAAAGCCTTATAGGCAACAGATAAAATCTTTAAGTCCCTTCTTCGTATACTCGTAAAAGACTAACATCTTGTAGATGAAACTCCTAAATGCTTTTCGCATCACTTTGATTAAACCAATACACTGATACATTACTTGAAAAGCTCCTAGATCATGTCTTTTGAAACATTGTACGCGTATTTGCCGGTTTGTGAACATGGTTTCTCCTTTCATAAAACCTAAACATTTTGACCGATGAATAGAGAGAACATCATCGTCAGACCATGTCGTCGAAAGTCGAAGGCCAATACAAAGCCTGCGTGGACCAGTTCCTTCATGCGAGATGGTTAATTTGTTGATTCCAGGATCGAAAACCCAAATGATATCTCCATACAAATGGTGCAGAGAAGAATCATCGGTTGAGAACCGGAGATAACGCCGGTGAGGAATACCACTGGAAACAAACCCTAGATAGGGACAACCATCCCGATTCGAATGAATCGGTAATACATGAAACAAAGGAAATCGATCGGATAAATCTGACCAATCTAACGGCAAGTTAAGATGATAGGCTGTCGAAATTGGAGAATACAGCAAAAGCGAGTGAAAGCCCATATCTTGAATCACCGTAAGAAAAGCATATATCACCACCGTCACAATATGGCAAAGAGCATAGATCTGAAATCTGTGATTTGCCGTTATTTACACTATGAAAACTAAAAACTTGCAGAAAGTAAAGAGAAAAAAAATTAAAAACGAGGGTGACCGACGCCGGAGAGACCGACGTCGGCCAAAAACTGATGGATTGTTAGTTTGTCTTCGATCGCCTTTATGATCGCTTGAAAGAGACGGTTTTTTAATTATCAGTTAGTTTCTCTATTAAAGCAGATCATCGTTGGTAATTATGGTAGAGAAGAAGAAGAAATCCACCACACCCAATCGACCAACGATGGGGCTAACATTAGCGTCGGATCTACTCAGATTGGTAGAGAGAGCCATGGGATGAACAGCAGAGTTGGTCGAAGATTAAAAGGCACCGAAGAAGAAGATTGGTACGACGGCGAGCAGTCAAGATTGATACGGCAAGGAAGAAAAGAAGTCGAGCAATTGAGTAACACCCTCGTTTTTGATTTGCTTTGTCCACCTGAGAAAAAAAAAAGCTGATATATATTGATTGTTTTAATTTAATAGGTTATTGTTTTTTATGAAGTGTCAACCCTACCTTTAATATTGATTTTGATGTGTCCGAAGAACAAAGCAACTCATTGTAGTTTTATTGTATTGATTTCGGTTCTACTTGTGCATTTGAATATAATTGGATTGATCATGATTCTTTAACATTTTAATTTTTTTTTGGTCGTCTGATAGAATCTTTAGCATTTATATATTTTTAATGAAAATCTTTTAAGAAAAAAAAAAAGTTCGATTTTCAATTTCAAAAATAAATTGAACCGGACCGGGTTAATTTGGTTGTCATGCCAGCCACATTAAGCTTTGGTTAACAAAACCGAAATCTGCTTTAAACACTTTAAAATTCTAAAACTTTGAGAACCTTCTTATCCTTTCAGAGTCTTTTTTTTGTTTGGTAGCATACATATCTCTGCTTTCTAATCTCTTCTTCACTGAAACCGTCTCTCATTTTTGTGTTGTTGTTCCTCCGCAAAGATTTCAACAGATTCGCCGGAAAAATCAACGGTGGAGAATGGCTCTATCACGCCTCTCATCGCGATCCAACGGCATCGCTCGTCCTTTCTCCGCCGCCTTCAACCGATTCATCTCGACGGACACAACTCCGATCACAATCGAGACTTCGCTTCCTTTCACAGCTCACTTATGTGATCCACCATCACGCTCCGTCGAATCATCGAGCCAAGAGCTTCTCGATTTCTTCCGAACCATGGCGTTGATGCGACGTATGGAAATCGCAGCCGATTCGCTTTACAAAGCGAAGCTAATCCGAGGGTTTTGCCATCTCTACGACGGCCAAGAAGCTGTAGCTATAGGCATGGAAGCTGCGATTACGAAGAAAGACGCGATTATCACTGCGTATCGTGATCACTGTATCTTCTTAGGTCGTGGTGGTTCGCTTCATGAGGTTTTCTCAGAGCTTATGGGAAGACAAGCTGGTTGTTCTAAAGGGAAAGGTGGATCTATGCATTTCTATAAGAAGGATTCTTCGTTTTATGGTGGTCATGGGATTGTCGGTGCTCAGGTTCCGTTAGGTTGTGGTATTGCTTTTGCTCAGAAGTATAATAAGGAAGAGGCTGTGACGTTTGCTTTATATGGCGATGGTGCTGCGAATCAGGGACAGTTGTTTGAAGCTTTGAATATTTCTGCTCTTTGGGATTTACCTGCCATTTTGGTCTGCGAGAACAATCACTGTAAGCAGTTTTTTGCTTCTTTTTTTTTTTATTTGGTTGGAGGTTTGTTATGGTCAGCGCGATTGAATTGGGTTTGATTTGTGTAGATGGAATGGGAACTGCTGAGTGGAGAGCTGCTAAGAGTCCATCTTACTACAAGCGTGGTGATTATGTTCCTGGACTCAAGGTCAGTGTTGGATATTATTTGTAACAAAGATTGATCTGAGACTTGTTAAAGATGAGAGAGGAGAAGTTTTGGTTGGCTAGTTATCTATTAGCAGATGGATCCACATGGATTTCTTAGTCTCCATATAGAAAACTGGTAGATGCAAGTATTAGGGTAGTACTACCAGGCTTTCTTTCATAATCGTTTCTGTTTAGGGATGAAATGCAGTTCTCTCATGTATATTGATGTCATGAGTCCTCTATCATTAACAGAGCCATGGTGCATCATTACATTGTTTTGATTGGGTATCTTGTACTTCATCGGTTATCAACTATTTTTTGAGTTTGACCGGTTGCTGGATTGGATGCAATTTTTGGGATGAATAGGTAGATGGTATGGATGCATTTGCTGTCAAACAAGCATGCAAATTTGCTAAGGATCATGCCTTGGAGAAGGGACCGATAGTAAGTTTGTCTGCATTTTAGTATTCTCAAACATATACTCTTCTTTTTCATGTTGTTATCTGGCGCACTATTTTATTTACTTTGATCAATATCTAGTTATCCCCTAGGACTTGGCATCATAGGATGAAGTGTTTTCGTACTTTATGTGTTTCCTACTTGAAATTTACTTCCCTTCAGTTGCTCTTTGTGACCTGGAACTGAATTCCAATAGCTGAATGTTTGATGGGGTGGCTGATTTGTTCTCTGTAAAGTTTTAAACTTTTTATCGGCTATAGAAATGATGCTGTATCAGTGTTCTTCAAAGAACTGTGTTTTTGATATCACAGTTCATTTTTTCTTCTGGTGTTCCTCTTCTGCTATCGTATAAATAACATAAGAATTGATTCATCGTAATTCTATACAGATTCTTGAGATGGACACATACAGGTACCACGGTCATTCCATGTCTGATCCTGGAAGCACATACCGTACAAGAGATGAGATATCTGGTGTGAGGCAGGTTCGTTAGTCAGTTAACCTGCACAACAAACTAATTCTTGGTGGAGAACTCAGGTTATTGTGAATCTCAAAACATTATGTGTGTGACTCAGGAACGTGATCCAATTGAGAGAATTAAAAAGCTGGTACTATCTCATGACCTTGCAACCGAGAAGGAGCTTAAGGATATGGAGAAGGAAATTCGAAAAGAAGTAGATGACGCCATTGCCAAAGCTAAGGTAAATTAACTGTCGCATTGCTTCTCTGTACCACTCGGGAATTCAACTGTCAAAGCTGAGCACACGTAAACTCTTTTCCTTTTCAGGATTGCCCAATGCCAGAGCCGTCCGAACTTTTTACCAATGTGTATGTGAAGGGATTTGGCACTGAGGTAATTTACTAATTACATATTCTGTCATTTGCATTTTGCAACACACCCATTAAACTGTAGTTAATTTCCCTTACTGACCCTTTTTCGCTTCTCTCGGCAGTCATTTGGACCAGACAGAAAAGAAGTCAAAGCTGCGCTTCCATGAACCTCTTGGTCGTGGAACTGCCACGTGTTATAACATGGTTGGCTGATAGGAAGCTATGAATAAAGAGGCTTTTGATTTGTATACTCTCCCCACTCTCCTTAGTTTTAATATCTCTGTATCTTTCTTCGCAAACATACATAACGAGAAACATGTTATTCTTGTGAAGCTTTTGTCGCTGTATCTACAATTTGCGACTTCTTTAATGAAGTCTCGTGTTTGATATTCAAGCACTTGATTTGATATTTATCATTGCTGGACACCGAAAGATATAACAAATTGAATTACAAACAAAGACCATATGGTAATGGTTTCTTCTTTTTTGTATTCTTCGTCTTCCAAAAAGAATCAACTTAGGACCGAAAAAGGAAACAGGTAAAATTAAAAAGAAACCATCTTCAAAGAACCTAACGAATTTTTACCAACAACAAGCTCCCCTATCATCTATATACATAATAACAAAAGTGAATAAACTTTTTTGGTTTTTGGTTTATCAGGAATCTGAGTCTGACTCACTTGAACTGTACCTTGAACTCTCTGACATGAAATTTGGAGGCAGAATTGGAAATCTAACTGCATTCCTTTGCGGTGTAGCAGCAACGGTCGCTGTTTCTGCTGTTGAAGTTGATGCTCCTGCTACTGTTGCTGCAGGTCGTTGTTGTGGTTTCCGCTGATTCCTTGCGATCTGACTACAGGCATTATCAACCATCCCTAAGAAATCACGGATTATAACAAACAGCTGAAACAGGTTCCTCTCTTTCAATGCTCCAGCTTGGTAATAGTTTGTGGTTTTCTTTACTAACTCCATTATCCTGAGCTGTTCTGCTGTAATAACTGTCAGTTCTTCCTCTGCAGATTCAAAGAAAGATCTCAGTTTTGTCAAACACCCATCTTCCTTCCCTACGCTTTGGTCTAAAAGGCGTTTTGTTTCTTTGACTCGGGTGCCTAAAGCTAAAGTCGTGGCTACAAACGAGTCATAATCGATTCCAGCCGCTTTCTTCACATTAGTGAACTCTGAACTTAGGCCACCTATAATCGGTAAACCAAGCTTTATAAACTCAATCTCTTGTTCGTCTCTAGATACATCTGCATTCTCACCACCGGCATTATCATTTGGGAACATGTTCTTATTCATCGCAGCCCGCTTTCCCTCAGACCTCACAACTTCTTCAACAACAAAGTGAAGCAAAGTAGTTTTCCCATCAACACTCTTCACATCAGACAATTTTCTTAAAGCAGTCAGATTGAAAGCCTGAGCATTTCCTCTAGCGGTTCCAGCGTTCATTCTGTTACCTGCTTTCAAGATTGCTTCTAGAAGCTTCATGAATAGCCCACGAGCACGGAGCTCATTGCATGCAGATTCAAGTGTCTGTAAAGATCCTTTTTGTTGAGCAACCTCCGAGCCGTAGTTAATCTTGAAGAGCATGACATTAAACCGGTTAAATGCAGAAGGAACTGCTTTTAAGATGTGAAACAGTAGAGACTCTGCATCAGCCAGCTTCGTCGGGTCGCCATTGAACTCTAGGATCTCAGTCTGTTCTTCTGGAGTTGGTGCTATTCCTGCAAGCTTCTCAAGGGTATCAGACTCAGCATCATGGCCTTCAGTTAACAAGTCAATGATCTCCTCTTTAGTCATCCCTAAAGATTTAAGCACAATTGCTTTGTTCTGAGACTTCCGAGGATCGAGAATGTAAGTCTGCGAAGTCGACACAGTGGGATTCTGCGGTACACTGCTTGCTTCACTTGGTTTTCGAGCACCAACGTATCCAAACAGAGCCTCCATGAGATCACCATCAAAGCTACCCAATAAACATATATATATAACTCATAAGAACTCAGAAATATCATATTCTAGATTATATACACTTTAGTGACTGTAACTATATACTTACTTGAATGAGCCACCATCAATCCGGTGCCACACTGTTGAACGGCTCGCATCAGGGTTAACTTTATCCCAATGCAAAGGCTTGAGCTTTGGCTGCGCTGGATCCTCAGTTTTGCCTACGGCCAATGAAGTCTCACCTGACTTCGCCGGTCCTTTTGTAGTACCAGGTGGTTTAGGTGGCCCAGTCTTTGACATTGGAGGTGGCGGGGGTCCTGCTTTCTTACCTGGTGGAGGAGGTGGTGGCGGCGCAGGTCCTTTCTTAGGCGGTGGTGGTGGAGGTGGAGCCACACTAGATGGCGGAGGCGGAGTCGGTGGAGCCCCAGCAGATGGTAGTGGCGGTGGCGGCGGAGCATTTGCCGTCACCAATTGACCCGGAGGAAGAGGAACAAGCGGTGTCGAAGTAGACAATTGTGCATTTACCGCCATGTATTGCTGACCTGGAGGAAGCGGAACAGACGGTGTCGATGACGCATTCACCGCCGTGTATTGACCCGGAGGAAGCGGAACAGACGGCGTCGATGTAGACAAAAGCGCATTTCCAACCGCGAACTGACCCGGAGGAAGCGGAAGCGGCGGCGAACGACCACCGCCATCACTGTTTCGGATCTGCGACGGAGAAGAGGGAAACGAACCGCCGCCGCCGCCGCCAGGAGCTTGAAATTTAGATTGAGACTGTTTCCCAACAGCAACATAATCAGCAGTAGAATAAGAAGCTCTCGACGGCGAAGCAGCAGACGTAGAAGAAGTAGAAGGTCGCGACGGCGAAGCAGAAGAAGAAGTATAGTGTCTCCCTCCTCCAACATCACCACCTGAAGAAGATAAAGGAGATTGAGAATTTTTCTTATGAAACGAAAACGCCTCTTCATCACCTACTTCATCATCATCATCACCATCGTCTTGATCTGCTCCGACTCCAGTTCTTCTAAATCCACCGCCAGATTTGTCAACTCGTCTTCTAGGTTTAGGGTTTTTCCTAATTTTCCCGCTATTTTCCAACTCGATAAGCTTTTTCCAGTAAATCACATCTAAACCTTCTTCATCTACAATAACAGCTTTTAGATTCCCATCGATTCTAACAAAATCCTCCGGGAAAAGAAAACCCCAAGGAGACGGCGGTGGTGGTAACGAATCGGAGCCGGAACCTCCACCGCCTCCTCCGTCGTATCTGACTCTGTCATCTTCACCTTCTCTCTTCCCGCCTCGATCTGAGTTCCGACCACGGAGTTTGTCTTTGATCTTCCTCCGTGAACTACTACCGTTCTTACGGAAAAGAAACGACATCGCGGTGGTTCTTGACCGGAGAGGAGAGTCTCTCGCCGTCAACGGTGATAAGATTCACGCGGCGAATTTGACAAGACAACGAAGCAAATAAAGGAAACAAAAATGAAAAAATGTGGTTTGGGAAAGAATGATATTTTTGGTGAACATGACAACCATTAAATGATTTAACACATTAATGATTTCTATGTTTTTTGGGTAAAAAAGCAACAAAAATTATTATTATAAAAAAAAAAAAAAAAAAAAAAGAGTTAAAAACTTTTTTAACATGAGATCAGGTCCAATGTCTAAAAGCGTGGCTACTTTGACGAAAACAGCCTCCGTTAACTCGGTATTTACACGTGTTTAGACAAGTGTAATGTTGTCATTTTAGGTTAATGCGGCTGGGTTGACCCGGTCGTATTTTTTTTGGAGGTTAGTGTCCGAATTTGGAACGGAAGAAGATGTCTTGATGTTTGACTTCTTTGATCCTATTCGGCTACGCGTTGACTTTTGTGTCTCTTCCTTCTTCGAACTTAGAATATGAATGCAAGTACATAATTTTGTGTTAGGAAGTAGTTAATAATATATTCATACATCTTTTAAACCTACCAATATAGTGTTGTAAGTGGTAACCAACCCCCGTGGACCTTTTTTTGTTTTGTGTACGTTTGAGAATAAATGTGAATTGTGATTGTGTTTTGGTAATGTGGGTGTTCTAGAAGAAAATCGAAAATGATCTGGAAGACAGAAGTTGGAGTGTAAATGTGATTTTGGAATGTTTGACTTTTGTGTATCGATATTTGCTAATCGGTCGGTAGGTGTTGAGAAGTAGGGATATTTAAAACCGTTTTGGTCCCATCTCATCTGTTATAAAGTCCGAAGAAGACTTCACCAAACTGTTTATTTTTTGTTTGGTTTGGTAAAGATTTCGAGATCTTTACTTAGTATTATTATTTGACACTGAAGTTGTGATCTTCTTTATTTTTTTAAGGATGTTTTTAATGGATGACATCAATTTTTTTGTAATCATGTTCAAGGATATAGTCGGGTTTCGGAATGTTGTTAGTAAAATAATAAAAATGTACTACGTACCACTACTCTCTCATATTAGCTATGTTGATTAAGACGCTCACGTGAACAAAATGATGGATTTAAACATAACTCAAATTATGGATTAGTTGATAATTACTACTTATTTACTACTCTCTCATTTCAATACGTGCAGTAATTAATGCCACTTCTATGTGACAAATAATGTAACATATGTTCAAATTGATATGTGTGTAATTGTGTATATACACATCTGCGTACGTTTCTGTAAACAGTTAAATAGTATCATTTCATTTGTATCTATGCAAAAAATTATAAATAGTACTCCATGTCAAGTTATGTATTATTCGATATAAATGACTAGTATAATAATGTAAAATAAAGTTGTTCGTCGACCAACCAGGGTAGTCTTCATCATCATCAGCTTCAGCCTCCTCATTCTCCATATAAATTTGTGAAAATATACAAATTTGTATAACGTCAAATAAAATATATATCGCATGTGCGCTAGTGCTACTTTTAAAAAAGAACACAAGAAATGATAATCTGTTATAAATAATAACGTAAATATATGTATATGTGTATATATGTATGTGTATAAGGAACTATATAATTGTACAAAGAAAATGGAGGAGGAACGTGGGAGAGGAGAGAGTGAGGAAAAGCAACGGTAACACATTTATTGTTCTTCTTTTTATTATGTCTACATCTTTCTCTCACTCCTTCTCATGTACATAATTTCTATATATACTAGTGATAAGAGTATGATGGCTCATGCACTATACAAAGTGTAAGAAACAATAACAAGTATTCAAATGTGAAGGACAAATGGTGAAGTGGTGAACAAGTGTTACACCAAGTAAAGGGATATGTGTCATTAAGATGGAAGACACATGTGGTGATGGATAATCACACTTATTTCATAATACTCCCCTTTGAATATCCATCACCAATAATGAGTTATGCATTGCCTCATTAAAAACTTTGTCACGGAAAAACCTATTGGAATCAAAACCATGACGAGGGAAAAAGAGTACAATGACATAAACTCCTCCTCGAAAAAGACTTCAAAGACCTCGTAGATGACGCATTCCAATACTGTGAATACGCTTTCTCAATGTTGAAGTAGGAAATGATTTTGTAAATATACTTCGTAGTTTTCAACGAATAGTGATGCAATCTCCCCCTTCATCATTGACATTCTCCATCGAGGTCGATCTTTTGCGTGTTATTTGTTGCCTCGTTAAAAACCTTGTCATGGAAAAACTCAGTGGGATAAAAACCATGATAAGGGAAAAAGAGTGCAGCCACACAAATCATCATATTCTCTCCATTTGTAAGTAACTCTGCTACATTGTTACTTGAGTTGATGGACTGTCTATCAACTTCTTTATTCTTCTCGAATTCTTGAGTGTAAGAGAAGAATATATCTTGTCTTGTCGTTCTTGGTGTAGCTTCCTTTGATTTGGGTGACATATGCAATAAAGTCTTCAAACAGAGTTTTTGCCTTTCGGTTGCTTCTTGTTAATGGGTCTCAACAAGCATTAACTAGTTGATGCTGATCAAACCCTCAGTTTGAAGTTCTTCGCTAACATGTTACGAGGCTCCCGTCTTCGGCAGGTAACTATTGGTTGACGTTCAGGCATCATCTGAGCCATTAGGGATTCTCGATATGGCATATGAAGCACAACTATTTTGGCATCACTTGAATAAGTGACGACCAAAGTCTATCACTGAAACGTTGTGATGTCGTTGTTTTACGATATATCTTTATATTGATCTGAGATAAATCTTCCATCTGCAAAACCAACTAAACCAAACTTGGGGGTTCCAAAATATATTAAGCCTAAGTTAATCGTACCTTTGCAATAGAAGATACGTTCTAACTTATCTCAAAATCTACTCATAGAGAATGAGTTATATGCTGCAAATAGATTAGTAGGAAATGCTTATGCAGAATTCATAACATATATAAATGCTCGTCAGCATTTATACATAATCTTAAATGACTATATATATATATATATATGACTTCCTTTAGAAGTTATTGGTATAAAATCTATTTTGAAAGATGTTTACAAGATCTTTTATTCAAAATAACCCTTTAAGGGTTTTGATGATCATCAATGAGTTCTCGAGAACATAATTATGATATCATATATTTTTCGGGATAAGCTCTTCAAGCATCCTATGAGATGTATTTCAAGTCGTCATATAATATCAATTTTGATTGATATAGGGTACTCTAACAAAACATGGCGCGACACACCATTTTGTTATATATCATTATACCCTTTTGATACTTGGACCACTAGTCTAAAAATTACTCGTCTTTCATACGAGTTTAATATAGACTTGACTACCTCTTTTATTGGCCAATATATATCTCTATACGCTCACAAAGCGGAGATTTATGATCCTCATTAATCACATTGCGCGATATTATATTTTTATTGTCGACATTATGTCTTTGGTTCCAAATTTCCTGCAATGACATGGTTAATCGAGATCTCTTTAATCATTATATAAATGATTTTATTCAGGTACTTGATTTCGTTATTAACCATATCAATCGGTTTTTCTACTCCTCTTGAGGAGTATCTTGCTCCTCTTTAGAAGTCTATGTGCTCCTCTCTGGGAGTCTATTAGCTCTTCTTAAAGAGTCTATCTACTCCTCTTTAAGATTTCATTTGCTCCTCTTCTTAATTTGCTCCTTTTTCTTTTCGATGATTTTATTTATCTTAGGAACCAAAGTAGTCTATTACGTTTCTTATGTATCATAGCTTTTGTATGTCATCCGCCAGAGTCATACTTTTACTGGAGCATTTTTAGCTGGGATGTGAGATTTCTTAGAAATACAAGTTCATATTCAATTATGTGAGGATCAATAATTATATGAAATCTCATCCATCAGCTTTTTGCATTTGATTTGCAATATATATTTTGAATAGTGATCTGTTGAACTTTTGAACTTTTAAATTCATATTCATTGGTTCAAAGATCCAAAACTATTCGACTATTCTCCCATAATGATGGAGAATTTTATCATCCAACATGATGATATGCAAATCTTGCAATAGGCACATCTCTCATAAGATGTCTCAATATTATTAGAGTGGAGACTCATCTCCTGCATCTATATATTTTATCCTCTTTGGATGGTATATTTTATGCGGTGTGGAGGAGCATTTAAAATATGTATCACACACCCATAAGATTCAAAATGAGAAATATTTAATCTCCAACCATGAATATATAACATGGGAGAAATATTTTTTTCAAACTGTTGGCCTCATATATAATATTTATTACATACAAAACTGCATGTTTCATATAAAAACAAAGAGATTAAATCACCATGAATCGTTTTGCAATCTCTTGGAGTTGCACTCTGAATATCATAGTTCATTTCAAGAGTGAACATCATGGATGTTCCACTGTATCACATGCGACATATATATATCATAAACTAAAGGATATGACTTCACCAGAGTTATATCGCTCTGGGGTGTCAAATTCACCAAAGTTTATCGACTTATTGTCGATGTGGGATTCCTTGAATTCTCTCCCTCGAGATGATAACTCTTGGAGTTCATTCATCTCGTACTGAATCCCACTTTAGGATCAAGAACATACCGATTTTGGTTATGTCTATTATCGTAGATCCTTATAAGATGTGAGATTAGTCTTACCCCCTCTCAAGATGATGACTTTTATGTCCATTCACCTTTGACCGAATCTTATTTTTAGATCGGTTATATTTGAGGTTTAATTTGGGGATTTAATAAAGAAATCAAACCATCATATATATATATATATATATATATATATATATATATATCCAATGAGCTTTTAATCCAAAATGATGGTGAATGGGCCAACATTATATGATTCTCGAGGCATAACCTACTACAGAATTAAGGAGGAGCTATATAACATCTACTCCGTAAATAATAAATAAAAATTTTAAACAAATTTAAATAAACTAGTACAATTCAACATAAAATAGATGCTACCTGAATTGAAGTGCAGTGCTTACAACCTCATGAAATGTGAACGGGGACATGCAATACTTTTAAAAGAACTTTTGTTCCTCTAAACAAATTCACAATGATTTTTATTATCACTGATTGACCGGGATGGCTTGACCGGTAACACTATGCTCGAAGCATTAGGAAATTTCATATTTACTATCATTTTACCATCTTTGTTTTTGCAAGATATAATCATATACATGCATGTCTCCAATATGGGCGATCTTGCGATACCATATTTATTTATAGTCTCAACATCATAATTTTATTAAGACAAAATGTCATTAAAACTCCATGAGTTTGTTTGAGACTTTGGAGAACACTAGACATCGATAATCATGAACTGATGTCTTCGGAAGTCGAGAGACTAGCTCATCTAGACCTTCCAATTACTTTTTCACTGTATAAAATATATGTACACATGCTTTATATATTTTCATAAGAGAAATATAGTTTTTGATCTTAAAGACATCTCATTGTCTTTAAATCATATATAAGATATATTTATTATTTAACGAATAAAATAAATAGATGAAGAAATTTAGAAAATAAAATAGAAATCATAGCTTCCCATGTAAGAATTCAGGAGGCCTCATTTTCATTTTAATGAGGCAAAGACAAAGCCTTTTATTTGATCATAAATTAGGCAGAGCCTATATATGTATAATGATCAATCCGAAACTTATATAGCTTTATATTTGATCGTATATGAGGCAGAGCCTGTCATATAAAATAAATTTTCCGGAGAAGACATAGCTTTTTATTAATCGTGAAGGAGGCAGAGCCTACCATATTTAACGATTAATCCGGAAAAGACAAACTTTTATTTGATCGTGAAGGAGGCAGAGCCTACCATATATCTAACGATCTATCCGGATATGATTTAGCTATAGATTTGATCGTAAAGGAGGCAACGTCTATAACTTATGACGATCAATAATCAATCCGGAAAAGGCATAATTTCACATGTCTATAATATTTATGTTATATAAATATAAATAGAAATAATATAAATTTACGTACTTACCTCGTAAAAAACTTCAGTAGTAAACACATCGTGCTGATAACATGTTATAAATAATAACGTAAATATATATGTATATATGTGTATATATGTATGTGTATAAGGAACTATATAATTGTACAAAGAAAATGGAGGAGGAACGTGGGAGAGGAGAGAGTGAGGAAAAGCAACGTTAACACATTTATTGTTCTTCTCTTATTATGTCTACATCTTTCTCTCACTCCTTCTCACGTACATAACTTCTATATATATTAGTGATAAGACTATGATAACTCATGCACTACACAAAGAAACAATGATAATTGTACAAATGTGAAAGACAAGTGGTGAAGTGGTGAACAAGTGTTATACCAAGTAAAAGGATATGTGTTATTAAGATGATGGAAAACACATATGATGATGGATAATCACACTTATTTCGTAACATAATCAAATTTTTTGGGTGTGATATTTCAGCAATAGAAAAAGTTGAAATAAGAACGACGATACGTGGACATCACACATTCACACCATCAAAGAACGTTGATAACTTGTGTTCTTCACGATTACAATATAAAGGTTCCTATACACAAAACATTCTAAGATTCAAATGAGATGTGATAATCCATCTAATCCCACCTATAGTGTTTTTTTTTCTTCTTAAAAACTTGTATTATGCATGTCTACATCCCTCTCTTCTACTACGTACGTCGATAAAATTGAAACTAAAACTGAATATTTGACAAATTAAAGTATCAAAACATAGCTGGGAATAAGATGTATGTTGTGAAAAAAAAAAAAAAAAAAGATGTATGTTGTGAATTAGTGGGCTACAAACAAAAGTAATTGAATGTCTAGACCCACAAAATTTGGAACCTTACAAATATTGTGGCCTTGATGAGCCAAGTAAACAAATAGGTGTCTGTGATGTTTATACAAAAGGTCCATTGCTGTATTGTTGAAAATGCTATGTCTTTGATTTTTGGTTCTTTTTCTTAGGCAATATTGAAAGATGTTTCATTTAACTATTTTGAGTAAAACCCAAACAATATTTTAAGTTTTTCTTGGAGACAGCCGCAACAACTAGGCCTACTGTCTCCCCAATTCCTTTTTTGGGTTAAAACTGTCTCCTAATCCCCAAGTTCCAATACATCTGGTACAACCTTCAATTTTGTTTACTTATTTTCCCCTTTCAAAGAAATCTTCCACGAGATCCGGACCCAATTTTTTGATAAAATTTTTCATTTTCTTCATAGAAAATAAGAGTACTTTATCGGCATTTGTAGACACTACGACTTCTATCTAACTTTTAGTGGCCACATTTGTTTCTTCAAATTAGTTCTCATTTACCAAAAATTTAAAACAGAAAAGACAAATCATATAAATCAGTTGGCCGAGCATTTTGAACCGGTTTTGAATTTGGATGATGATACATAAAAAAAAAAAAAAATACAACACAGTTTTATGCTTTATTATGAAACATCTATAACTAAAATTGTGGGTTAGATAAAATGAAATGGGAAATCGCACATAGAACATGACTAAAACACACAAATCTCATAATTTGTGCAATTCTAAAGAATAAAGAAAATTGCAGAAATCTCATTTACAGCACTTTTTCACAAGTTGTTAAATAAAATGTCACATTCACTGTTTTTTTCCCGCATGTTCTTCATAGATAACGAATTAAAGAACTGTAGAAAGAATAATTGGCCGTACCTTAAGGGGACAAAACATAAATCAAAATGGGAAGAAGATAAAAAGTTGAATGATCTCACATGTTTAGTACGCCAAACGTGGGGAGTATCTTTGAGCTGATTCTGTTGTCTACAATGATTTGTTTGATCTTGATTCATTGCATTTGCCTCTCTTGATTTTTAATATTCAGTGCCTCCTTCCAAGTTCCAATGGGCAATGTAAAGATCTCGTTAATAAACTTAAGCCGTACGATACTATATTATTCGATTTGATCCTTCATTCTAAAGAAAGCTGATAATGCTATACTTTTTTTTTCTTCTTCTCTATAAGTAGATATTGTGGTCAGTGGCGGATTCAGAAAATTTATTTGCACGAGGCACAAATCATTTATTATTACTTATATTAAAAAAAAAATTTGTCAACACTCTGATATTAAATTCAAATAAGAAAAATATTAAATATGATTTTCCATTTATAGTAATTTAAATTATATTTTTATTTGATTTCTAAATGTATATATAATTGCAAATTAGATATATTTAAAATAATAATTATATTTTACACAAATTTAAACTCTAAATAGATTAGATAAAGTAACATAACTATAATATTGTATACTAAGTTTGCAAATATTTTTAAATTTAAATGTAAATATAGTTAATAGTAGAAAAGGAAGATTCAGATTTTGTTAAAAATTAATTACAAGTAAGAAAAGAAATAAATAAGACTGAAAGACTATGGAACTAATCATAAAAAAATAATTAAAAATATGTGGCCATGGAAAAAGGAAAATAAGAATACAAAAAAAAAACTATAGAAAGCATCAAACTCGTCACAAGATGGTGCATGTGACACACTTATGCCAAATGAGCTAGGAAAACACATAACACCAATGTCCATTAGAAATTTTTATAATTTAATATGGGGCACCTGCCCCACCTAAGAACCACGTAGATCCGTCCCTGATTGTGGTCGTGGTGTGAATCAAGATATAAGTACGAGTGATTAGGAGCTACAACACATACCTAATGATTTTTAACGCATACTTAATGATTTTTAGTTGACCTCTTAAGGCTGGAAGGACAACACCTCTTTTCTCCACAAACCTAACAAAAGATAAAAATAAATAAAGAAAATATCTATGACGGATCTTTTGGTGGGTAAATTATGAATGAATATTATAATCGATGTCCAGCCTTTTTAATTACTTTATTTAAAGAATATGTTGACCAAAAATACAATGTACTATTAATGTATTCACTTCATCCTTTTTATTTGAAAATATATATACACATACATAAGCAGATAAGCTACATCACGTACATCGTTTAAATACAAATATTGAATCAAACACAAGAATAACTCTAGTTTATTATTTTAGAAACTTCTCAAAACTAAAGCAATCTTAATCTCTCTAATTTTTCATAAGTTGCTATACCTTAGCACCTCCTTATATATAAACTTTATTTCCATAACACTTTTGGAAAACTAACTTTAGATATCTCCTAAAGAAAGTAAAACTAACAATTTGATATATATATTTAGATCCTCTTAAATATAGTCAGTTTGATCTTCAAGCTACTTCAAACTTACAACAACAACAAACACGTTTCTACTAACCAACAACAACAAATACAGTAAGAACGTTCACTACAAACTTAGCCACGTACGGTGTTCACAGAGCCGTGCCTATATGGTGTAAAAGTTACAAGCTGTCTGCAAATGATTTCTACATCTTTTTTTTTTTTTTTTTGATCAAACATGATTTATACATCATCTAAAGCTAGAGATGAAAAATACATGTAGTTAAAACTTAAAATGTGGACAAAATTCCTATAACTAAAGCTCCTCTACAACGAAAATTCACAGTCCCAATATTGGCTTCGAAGTATTATAATAAATCGTTACCCGAAAATAAAAATAGTTTTACGATAAGTTATTTTTTTTAAATCAAAGACGCCACGCAGAATGTTTGAAAACTTTTTCTGAGAAAAAATTATAATAACTGAAGATTTTAGTTGTTAGTTTGTTTAAGTGAAGATTAGAGAACAGTATCCCCAAGTCGTAGGTCATCATCATCAACCAAACGCATAGCTGGCATATCAAAGAATTAAAGAGTAGCTTTCAAATCTCAAAAGTGATTAGCAGACGATACGAATACACCTAGAAACAGAGGTTGTCACACATTATCATCCGATTAAAGAACATTATTTAAAATTATAAATTTTCCAAAATGCAGTATTAATATATGTAAATTAAATACAAGAAATTCAACAAAAGTGTTCCTTTGTGTGAGTAAAAGAAACACCCCCCACGTGCAAACCCATATAAGCGAGATCTTTAAATTGACGGCGTCAAGCTTAACGTTGCAGTCAATAAAACCGTCAAAAGCAAAATAAAAAAAAAGTTAAACGGAGATCATACTAATCTAAACCGGGAGACTCTTCATCTCCAGCCGTCTCATCGGCGAATCCATTGGCGACGTCGACGACTCCGACGACAATGTTAATGAATCATCATCCACAACAATTGAGTCCGAAGACTCCATCGAGGTGGTGCATGAGAGTTGTGGTGGCGACGGGGACGGCGGAGGAGTACTCGGCTTCCGTTTGTTTCCGTCGCCGGAGACTTTAACATCTCTGGTCAGGTAACTCCTCAGACGTTTCACGTCGGCGAGTTTCACGGGTTTAAGTAAAAAGTCCTCTGCTCCTTCTTCAAGACATCTACAAAATCATTTTCATCGTATCAGTTCTTTAAAATCCATATATATGTTAGCAACAAATCTTGAAAAGAAAGCTCCGGTGAAGAGTATTCACCGGTCGATTCGAGTGAGTACGTTCTCCGACGACATAATTACAACTGGAACTTCCTTAAAACTTGTCGATTCCTATTTCAAAGATATGATCCACATGGTTTCAAGAATTGCCAAAAAATATAAAAATAACTGATTATTTTTTTTATGGCGGGAAAATGTCAAAACCTTAATCTTTTTCAAAAGCTCGTAACCGGTCATTCCAGGCATACAGTAATCAGTGATGATCAAATCAACCTTCAATCTCTGTAAAAAAAAATCAAGATCAAGATCAAGAATCAAGAATCAAGAATCAAGAATCAAGAATCAAGAATCTTGAATCTCAAAATGCTCCCAACATTTTTTAAAACAGAATTTGTAAGAATGTACATCGAATTCGACGGCAGCTTTATCCTCGTCTAATCCTAAGAATTCGAGAGCACGCCACCCGCTGTCAACCGCCGTGACTGCATTGAATCATCCGCTGGTGAATAATTAAGTTTTTTTTTTTATATTTGTTTTGGCTAAGAGAATGATGAAGAATCTAACCTTTGCATGAGGTGATCCGAAGTAATCTTTCAATGACAATACGATCGACGAGGCTGTCATCGACGGCGAGAACATGAACTTGATCAGAATCTAATGGTGGAGATTCTAGTTCTCCGATACCTATTCCGATCATCTCTGATCTTCGTAGACACGAAACACCACCGTCTCTTGCGGCCATAGCTCTCTTTGTCAGTGAGAAAATGAGATAGGAGAGATGAGAAGAGAGAAGAGAGAAGAGAGAAATTGCTTCGTTCTTTCTCCTCCTTCACTAACGTTTTATATTATACCATTATTTGTCTCAGTATCAAATCTTTTTATAGGTGTCTTTTTCTTCTTTTTAAAATTAATTTTTTCCTCCCCTAGAAATATAATCAAAAGAAAACGTTACATTTGGTTTTGTGATTTGATTTGAAAATCGTGATTTTTCTTATCACTTGTTTTACTACTATGTAGAAAGAGTTTTCTCGCTTTTTTTTCTTATATACAAATTATGGTAATGGCTAATTAGACCAATAAAAAATAGGGTAACTTTTCTACAATAGCCGCACACTATTTTTCAATCACCTTTTAACAAAGGTAACAAAGATGGTAACACAGCTTTCATAAAATTAACCATTAGGTAACTTTTCGGACAAAAATACGCTCTAACTCGTCCTCTACAATGCCACGTTTGTTGTTTTGTAAAGGTTAAAGTAGAAGTGTAGAATTAGAAGAAAATAAAAGAATAAAAAACATGGTTATTATTCCACGCATAATAGGTTCATACATACAAGCTAGCATTGGTGCATCATACAAGATATATTTTTTTTTGGGACAAAGCATCATACAAGATAATATTTTTACAGTCTTTATTTAACAAGATTTAGCAGAAACGTGTACGGTTAAGTTCATTAAAACATTTTGAAAATTTTAACCATTTTTAAAATATTTAATCATTTATATACTTTATTTCCATAATTATCATTAAATGTTCGAATTAAAACATTTTAACTTGTTCAATGTGGTCATTAAATTAGGGAAAACACAACATAACTACAAGTGGAGAATGACATAATAAAATTACATGTGTGATTAACAATGTACAAAATGTTGATGCAAAAATATTTTTTCATAATATTAATTAAAGTAGATATGTTTACGAGATTTTTTTATGTTAATGGTTATGTATTAATGTATGCATGTACTCTATAAGGTTATTTGTTTATTGCATGTTGTAATTAGGTATACATAATTTTTATTCTATTTTGTGTAATTGTAGTTTTTTAGTCATTTTCAACCTAAGTTTCTTTTTCTACAGCCCTAATTTTGTGGTTATCGTTCACAGTTTTTTTTTTCATTACGTTTTAACGTTAGAAAGCCATACAAAAATCGACATCATCAATCTTTCTAAATAAAAATCAATTAACCATCTCATTTTCCATTCGAAATATGTCGAAAGTAGAAACTAATGAAATCATATATATGTTCTTGGGTGTTTGTATGATCACATTTTGTTTCATTATTACTTAACTTTGTTTCCGACCGAGTAATCTCATTGTTTATCGATTTCAGTCTATACAAACCACTTAAATGTAAGATTCCATCAAATATATTTATCGTATGCTTTTACTTTTTTTAATAAACTTCAACGTTTTCCCGGTCCGGTAATTACGATTGCCCTACGCAAAACTCATGCGCTTTTAAATATTACCAAAAGAATATAATCAATTGTATATAAGACTTTATGTTATTGTTTTGGAATTTTATTAACACAAACCATTAGATTTGATGAAAGAGTTTATCTTATAGTTTAACAAAGCAAACAATTAACCTCAAAAGGAAAAAAAAAAAAATCAAAATCAAAACCAAAACTAACAATTAATCTCGAGAACTATGATTTTCACTTATATTAAAGCCTACATATTTGTAAAAGCCTTTAGACATATATAAAAGTTTTATAAAAACTTTACAAAATAATGCCCTTAAAATTTTTCTGATCAATGCCCTGTGGGCCGGGGGCCTCCGTCTTGTTGGTTTAGTTACGTTAACTTGTACTTTTTTTGTTTGTTAATTAGGATCCTAATTGAATACAATGCTCAATTGTAGAACAACAAAATTGAGTATTTAAAAAAAAAATTAAGCTGATAATTTTTTAAGATAACAATTTTACGCATGGCTAGAGACAACACTAGTTGCATTATGAATGACATGTGACAAACGATGCACGTCAAATATATTTTTTGCCTTATTGGAAATACTATTTTACAACTGCTCTTGCATTCACATTTCACAGGAAGTTATTAAATCTCACCGTCCCACATTTCGGCGACAGATTTTATGGGACCTTTCTCGGAGATATAAACCTTTCCGTCAACAATCCTGCTCTGAGAAATCTCCGTCGAGATTCTTTGTTTCTCCTTCTCTGTCAAAGACCACTCAAATATCTCCAGATTCTCTTCCAATCTCTCTTTCCTAAAGCTCTTGACCACCATGCTCACTCGTTCCTCGTAAACCCATCTCATACTCACCTGTCATTTACAACTCTAAAAGTGAGCTTTCAATAATAATACAATAATAATAATATTTATGTAGTTTTCATTCAAAAGTCGTAAATTTTAACGGAAATCCAAAAAATATCTTTCACATTTTTATCTTAGATAAAAGAAGGCTTGGGAGAGTACCTGTGCAACTGTTTTTCCCCTGGCATCAGCAATTTCTTTAAGAACATCAGACTCCATGATTCTATGATTTCCCCAAAAGGCTCCTCTCGATCCCAACACTGAATAAGCTAACACAGCAATGCCCTTTGACCTACAAAACTCCCTCAGCTTTCTCTGTTGCCATACTGGAATCATCTCCACCTTTTCCACATTATCCCACAATTACAAATATATTACTTATAGTAACTACAAAGAATTGAACTTGTTGATACATTTACTTGATTGACGCTAGGTGGGATTTTGGCGATAGAGAGGATGTGTTGGAGCTTCTTGCACGAGAAATTGCTTACTCCTATACACTTTGCAACTCCGAGTCTTTGGCACTCTTCCATCTCAGACCAAACTGCTTCATAATCCATTGGCAGAAAATCATCTTCTTCTATAGGAAACTTGTATTTGCCAGGTTTCGAGCTAACTGGCCAATGAATTAGATAGAGATCGAGATAGTCCAGTTTAAGATCACTGCAAGACATGGTTGTGATTATAATTAATCTAGAATCAAAAATGTATTTAAATCTTTCTTTGCACGATGAACCAAGTCTTTTAGTAAAGTCTAACAATGAAATATATTGACTAAAATCTCACTTCAAACTCCGTTCGATCGCCGGCACAACAAGGCCGGCATGAGCATCAGCACACCATAGCTTAGAAGTGACGAAGAGTTCCGATCGAGATTGGACTAAGCCAAGACTAACCGCCTCAGCTAAAGCATCACCGAGCGGCTTCTCAGTCTGGTACCTAGGAGACGTGTCGAAGTGACGGTAACCGAGTTTAATGGCCTCCAACACCGTTTTTTTCAGCTCCATCGGCTCTGGGGGAGGTGACGCGGCGGTTCCAAAAGCTAGAACCGGCATCAAGTGTTGAATGGATCCGATTGGGAACGTAAGAGCTGACATGTTGGTGAAAAGGAAGAAGCGCCTAAAAGTCAAAGAAGGTTTGCTGTGAGAGAATCGTTTCTCACTGGCTCAACTTATATACTCACTACTTAGTACCCCACCATGCATGGCTGCCATAAACAATCAAAGAAAGAAAAAACATGTCACGACTCACGAGTAAGTGGCCATCAAAAAAGTAGCTGTTACGATCAGATAGTAACGGATGGGTTGCATACTTGCATGGACGAGAGATAATTCAACAATCATGCATGAAAGAGAGAGAGAACCCACAATTTGTTGGGTAATTATGTCTTTTAACAAGTCTTGGCCAGCTCAAACTTATTAGTATGGATGGACACTGTGCTGATGTAGTTTAAAGTTTAAAGTCTTTTGACTCGATACCAATAGTTACTCTTTGTTGTTTTTGGCGGCCATGGTGGCTACTACCAAGTAGTGAATATAATAATCAATCTCCTCTCTGTCAGACTGTCACGCGACAAAAAAAACGAACAGTCATATCATATGATTTGCTCAAACCCGTTAATATTCGGGTCTTAATGGGTCTGTTATACACGAGAACAATTCCCTAAACCTCTTGTTATAACATATTATCAGCACGAAACCCTAACCGACTGAGCAAGTACGATGGCCTAGCCGTCTGAGACTAAACTAAACAAATCTCACGCAACCCTACTGTTTTCCGACAACCTCTCATACCTCCGGTCAAGCCATAAAGATAAGTAACTCACGGTTTTATATATATATTTTTTTTCGGCTCATGTCATATTGTTTGTCGATTTGTTCGATTTTTATCGCTTAGTGAGATCTAAAGCATCAAACGAATCGATCATATCTTATTAATCTTGCGTTTGTTTAACTTGCAATATATTGATTGACATGCTATTTTCTCCAATCTTATTGCTTGATCGATATCGATATATATATGTATATGGTGTTAGTGGATTTATATTATGTCGGTTTAGTACAAGTAATACCGAATCATGTTATATTATTGTCGGTCTCGTATGTCATATTTTTATTTATTGAGATATGCTTTCGTAAGTGTTAGTTGATCATACTGCGGTATTATGTTAGATATATTTATAACACTTTATAGTCTCCCTAATCCCAATCCGGAAATACATAGTTGTGATTCCGTTCTATTATCTTATTATTTTTAAGCTTAGATTATATCATGCTTATTGATCGACGTATGTTTATATACTAATTTATTAGTTTGCCGAGGTAAGACTCATGCTTATAGCTGGTCTAATATCTCGTTGGTTTACGTTTGAATACAGCTATATATTATATATAAGTGTGAATTATAAGAATACATAAACGGTGATTCAAGCTGTACCACTTATCGCTTATATATTTTATTATTGTTTTGTTATTTACCGAGATAACTTATACTCGTTTATTTGACTAATTATTGGTATTTATATGCAGTTGAGGCTGGTTTTAGTCGGTGAATGAATCTCTTTG
This sequence comes from Camelina sativa, assembly GCF_030686135.1. NCBI lineage: Eukaryota > Viridiplantae > Streptophyta > Magnoliopsida > Brassicales > Brassicaceae > Camelina > Camelina sativa. The sequence goes on along the minus strand of NC_141886.1, from coordinate 8,737,875 downwards.
AATGCCGTAGCTGACCTCTCAGTTGATGAGTCGTTTGTATCGAACTAAAGTTTTGCTGTTGCAACATGAGTCGAAGGACTAAGCAATATTCATTGCCAATGATGTCTCCGTCTGGATTTCTAATAACATCCTCATCGAGATAAGTATTATTATTTTTATGGTTTTATAAATTAGCAAATAAATAAGCATGATGTGCTTTATTAGCTAGTGTTTAAAAAAAAAAAATCTATATTCAGTTATTCACTGATAACTGATTAAAACACACATATATATAAAGATATGACGCTTAATATTTATTTAGCATTTATTTATATGATTGTTTATAATATATATGATTTATTTTATTTGTTTAATCACAAATTTAAATCTAATTAAAATTAGATATAATATCATGAAGAAATATTTTAAATCATGTCTTCCAACCTGTTTTTTTGGTGAATACATTGAAAATTTAGTAACAAATTACTAAATAATAATTATTGATCATATTTTCTTGGCATCACTTCTATGCAGAGGTTTAAGTCCAAGTATATGACCATAAAATTTACTAGTTCTTTAGAATAATCTAAAGAAAGTAAATCACTAAAAGTCTATAAGAGAATATATACAAACAACTTAATTCCACTTATAACCAAGATTATAATAGAAAATAATATCATTGTTGGAAATATATTAGAGAAAATATATTCTACTTGTCACAAAATATTGTTGTCATGTAAGACACAATATAGTGAAAAAATATTTTTAAAAAATATTATAATCTTATTTTTTTGTGACTGTATAAAATTATGAGATGTTGATGTAAATCACATCCTATTGGCTTGGTCTATTCATTGAACTGAATATGACTTTATGCAAAGAAAAAGGAAATTGCCACATCAATGATAAGAAAGTTGCTATAAAAGTGGTTATAAATGTGGGTATGATATATATATAAGGTCGCGGTTAAGTCGACTATTATCTCCACTATAAGTGAATAATAAGTACATGAGGTACTTATCTCATCTATATATGATGATGATGAAAGAAGTTAGTGTGAGACAATTTCCAATATTCTACTACAATAATAAGTAGTAGAAAAAGTATTGAAAGCTCTTGAAGAGTATATATACTATTGTCTATAGGAACACAATTTGATATTAATGTGTTATAGTCTCCCAAATCTCGAAGTTAAAAATGTCTAAGATATAATACATGACCCAATTAGAGAATATTATTGATTACAGAGTGTGATTCAAATCGATATTGATAGACATGAAGTGTCATCATCTCGATGGGGAGACAAGAGGTGATGGAACAGAAATAAGATTATGTTCACACCCAAAATGAATTTAATCACTCATATGATAGAGCAAATCTTGAGGATTTGAAAAGTAATCATGTTGAGACAATAAACAAAGAAAATACTTTGAAATCATAAGTATTACCCAAGACAAGAAAAATATTTTAGAGATTACATGCATTATCTAGAAGATAAATTGCTTTGTGAAAATCTCACTGTTTGGCATGACCGGTTAAGCCATTCCGATTCAGTAGTGATGCGAAAGAATAATCAGAAATTTCTGAATAGATTCATTAGAGAACCGAAAGAGTTTTTCTAGTGATTTCTTATGTGTGCTGCTTTACAAAGCAAGCCGATTATATGGCTTTCACCGACCCCATGAATTTGGATAGTGTCAATTTTCTGGTACGTATAAAAAGAGATATTGTGGACTGATCATCCACCATATATTCGAGTTTGCAAGATTATTTGGTTAATTGACAGTGGTGGTGAAACCAGGCTATGTGATTGACAAAAATGACTCTATATGTCAATAAGTTCGCATCGGGCCAATGAATTATCATGAGTACTCCTCATTACTATTGGTTTGGGTCAGAAACCAGATATATTCCATCTAAATGTGTTATACATGTTGAGTTGCTCAACCACATTGATATAAGATGGGATTTGAAAAAAATGTTGGAAATATGATATAAATCTCTTTTGAGGATTGAATATCTCGAGATTTTGAGGCTCGAGAAGCAAAGACTGTTATTTCGGTGAGTCAGTCTTCCCAACATAAGGGGGAGAAAATAAACAGCTGGTAAAAAAACATATTGGAAGAAATTATCTTGATCCTCGTACTGAGAAATGTGCGCAATAATTTCAAAAAATAATTTATTGGCAAAGTTTGCAAAGATGCTAATAGCATGCCAGAGCCAATTTTCTGACCTTAAGAGTGAAAACAATCACATATACCAGCTGTGCTCCAATTAATATTAATGTCCTAAAATGATAAGATCAACTGCTATTAAGTCTAAAGATGGCATGAAGTGTGATAGACTTATGGTTCCAAATATAAGCATCCTCGGTAAAGAAAAGGAGCATAAATTAATATGGCACCGAGGAAGCAAAGAGTTATGAAAAATATCTAGAAGAGATGTAGACATGAGTAAGAAAGAGATTCAGGTACCTGAGAATCATAATGAAAGGAAATCTCAACAAGTTGAGTCATGTCTAGAATGAAAAGGAACCAAAAAGGCAAATCGACGTCGTAAATATGTTTGCATGCAGTGTTGCAGTTGATGATGTTATTGATAAAAATCGAGGATCATAAACCGCGGTAATATAAAAAGTTTTATTGAAAAGTGTACACAAAGAATGATTGGTTAATCATTGAAATAAGAAACTATGAAATAGTTCAAATCTCTTAAAGAGATAATATTTGGATTTGTAGTCCTTACACTTGAAAGTGTAAAATGAATGGGACATAAGGGGATCTTTATGAGAAATAAAGTACATGTAGTAGTACAATGATTCTCATAAATACTTGATATTTATTATGAGAAATGCACTCTCATATGGTGGAGGCAACTATGTAGATCCTTTATGTCTTTGAAAATAAGGCAGGACTTGATTTAGTATATTGTAAAAGCAAGAAAAAGTTTTGATGCATTTTGACACATTTGGAGAGAAAAAGGTGAGAGTTTATCTCTATGAGAGAATCATGTTTGTAGATCATTGTTGTTGATCTTAGGGATCTCATAGTGGGTTGAAAATAAATCGGGAACAAACTAAGAGAAATCTTAGGGTTGTGTAAATCCGAGATTGAACACTAATTGTAATTGTGTTCAAGAAGTATTTTCAAGAAAGTTTGAGGACGTAGGCCTTTGCTGAACCTCGTTAAAAGAAAAATTATATATGTCTCTTATCTCTTCAGCACTTACAAGTGGTTCTTGTTAAACGAAATGTACAAGAACAAGTGCGAATATGTTGATAATGAAAATATTATCTGATCTCCGGTACATATTTCACATACTAAGGAATATATAGAGAAATGATCAATGATGAAATATTACTCCTGAAAGATGGAGAAACCGGATTGTATAAGATCAGATCTTTCATGAAATTTCTTGAGGTTACAAATTTGACATATGATGAGAGAGATGTTATCTCAAGATGCTTACATTATCTTACATAGAAAATTGGTCTTGTAGTACCATACTAAGAAGAAGAGTTGAAAGAGAAATTTTTACAAGGAGAGTATGAATAACTCTTATGTATAAGATGATTGTTTGGAAGATTGTATGTAAAAGAAGATTTGGACTTAAAGTTCAAATAGATATTCTTTATGAAAGGGGTTCAAATGACTTGAAGTTCAATGACCCAGTAGAATATATGATGATCATATGAGTTTGTACCTGAAATCGTTGTTTATAACATTTCAGAAAAGATGATATATATATGATCATAATGCATAACCTGAAGATGATGCTTTCAGGGGGAGAAATATGATCATAAGCGTGGTTGTACTCTTTTTCCCTTATCATGGTTTTTATCCCATTGGGTTTTTCCTTGAAAGGTTTTTAACGAGACAACAAAAGAACACGTGAAAGATAAACACCTGAAAAGGGAATATTATGATACCAATGGTGAAAGATTATCATCTTCAAAGTCTTTGAAATACATTGATGAGATTGTGAGAAACAAAGATAATGATACAGATGAGTCACTTGCGAGATCCATGACCAATAGAAGAATGGCGATACACGTTTACTACAGATTCGTTCAAGTGAAGATTTGGGGAACCATTTACCAAGGCGTTTCCAACCACTACTTTAAAGAAGCTACTTCATCATATTGGATCAGTCATCTCGAAGATTTCAAGTGATTTACTCAAGAGGGGGAGTAAAAGCGCGCTGCACTCTTTTTTCCTTAACCATGGTTTTTCCCATTGGGTTTTCCTGGTAAGGTTGTTAACGAGGCAGCATCTCATATGCGCATATGGGACTAAATTTTTTTAATGGTCATCCAAGGGGGAGTGTTATGAATATATTGTATTATGTGGATGCCCATTATCGGTCCATTAGTGTAAACCCTAAATCATAAAGTTGTATCACTATATATATGTTATATCCTAGGGCTGCCTGTATGTGGCCCCTGTAAAATAGGGTTTCAACTCGTGTACCCCTGTACTTTAAGGCTCTACCTATTTCCCCCTAGACAACATATATTCTTCCCAATTCCACCTATATTAATTTATTTCTATCTAATTAACCAAAATTAATTAAGCTGTAATAAATCAACGTTTTGCATTTTAAAATTGATAATTTGCGATTACTGTACCGCGATTGGCTTAACCCGACCAAAAATATTAGACCCGAAAATTGTTTTCTTTACCCATAAAACCAAATCGATTTGGGGAAAAATTGAAATTAGGGTTTATTCTTCTTCTCTTCTCTTCTTCTTCTTCCTCGAGACCAAGAAAATCGAGTTCTTCTTTCTCGATTCAATTTCTTCTTATTCTTTCTCCGTTTGTTTATTTCGCTTTAACTGGAAGTATGAGCCAGTTTTCTTCTTCTAATTCGTCTCATCTGACTTCGGGAACTACTCTTAGGGGAGTTCCGAGTAGGTGTTGGTGTGGTAACGAAATAACAATGTTCACTTCGAAAACAGATGAGAATCCGTATCGGAGATTCTACAGATGCGTGCAGGGCGTGAAGGTAATGTGATTTATGTGTTGGTTTGTTGAATTTATCAAATATTTTGCCAATGGGTTGATGATTGATTCTCCGATCCGGACATGATGTTACGATAAAAAGGAGAAACACATGTTCCGTTGGTTTGATGATGCTCTTTTAGAGGAGATAAGAATGATTGAAAGCAAACATAAGCATCCCTTAGAAGATGTCAATGTTCTAAGAAAGATGGTGGTGGACAATGTCGAGGTCCAAAACAAGTTGATGCAGGAGATGAAACAACAAATGAACAAGGAGATGAATGAGATCATTCAGCAAGAGCTAACAAATACAAAGGAGAGTTTGGAAAAGTCGAACATGAAGACAGTTTGCATACTTGTTGTGGCAGCTTCAATCGTATGGTTGTGTGGAAATGTTGTATGATGTCTTTGAGATTTCTGTATTTCTATTGTTATGTTAAGACAATGTCGAGGGTTTGTGTTGTTCGTAATGAAAAGAGAAGCAAAACATGTGTTTTCAATAATGAACCAAAACATAAATCCGTATCGGCTATATTGTTGTTGTCATAAGCATGCTCAAAAGAAGACAACACATTCAATTTTTCCCCAAATCGATTTTGTTTTATGGGTAAAGAAAACAATTTTCGGGTCTAATATTTTTGGTCGGGTTAAGCCAATCGCGGTACAGTAATCGCGAATTATCAATTTTAAAACGCAAAACGTTGATTTATTACAGCTTAATTAATTTTGGTTAATTAGATAGAAATAAATTAATATAGGTGGAATTGGGAAGAATATATGTTGTCTAGGAGAAAATAGGTAGAGCCTTAAAATACAGGGGTACATGAATTGAAACCCTATTTTACAAGAGGCCTCATACAGGCAGTCCTATATCCTATGGGATAGATTAATAATACAAGAGAACAATTCTCTACAATTCTCTAAACCTCTTGTTATAACAGGCTTACATTTTTTTCCCATTCCAATATTAAGATTGTCCAATGCGTATATTGTGAGCCTCCTCTAGCTACTATTAAAGTTCCTAATGCCACTTGGAAAAGTTTTGAAAACCGTCGAGACAAAGTCGACGGCCTCTTCAAACGCAAACAATACTTCTTACATTTTAGCACCATTGACTAATTTTTGCAACATCATTCACTTTTAGAATGTACTTATTTATTATAACAGGACTGTAAGTAAATGATTCTAATGAATGATGATTGTGTGGTTCCACAAAGAGTGATCAGATCTCGCCGTCCCACATCTCGGCGACAGACTTTATGGGACCTTTCTCGGATATATAAACCTCTCCGCCGAGGTTCCTAAACTGAGGAATCTCTGTAGAGATTCTTTGCGTCTCCTCTTCTGTTAACGACCAATCAAATATCTTTAGATTCTCTTCCAACCTCTCTTTTGTAAAGCTCTTCACCACCATGCTCACTCCTTGTTCGTAAGCCCATCTCATACTCACCTGTTACTAGTTACAACTCCAAATATGAGCATTTGAACTCAATACATATAGATAATACATATTGAACTTGCTAAAACAACACTGACCTGTGCCACTGTTTTATCCTTTGCCTTGGCTATTTCTCCAAGAACGTCTGATTCCATAATTTTGGGAGTTCCCTAAAAAGCACCTCTAGATCCCAACACTGAATACGCTGTGACAACGATATCGTTCAACGTACACAGCTCCATTAGTTTTCTCTGTTGCCATATTGGACTCATCTCAACCTTGTTCACAAATCACATGTAAGTTTTGTTATTCTTAATTCAACTATATATATCCTAAACAATAAACCAAAAGAGTGTAAACATTAGATTTTTACTTGATTAACACTTGGCGGGATTGTCGCGAATGAGAGGATATGTTGCAGCTTCTTACATGAAAAATTGCTTACTCCTATACACTTTGCAAGCCCGAGTCGGTGGCACTTCTCCATTTCAGACCATACTGCTTCGAAATCCATTGGCATAAAATCATCTTCTTCTATAGGAAACTTGTATTTACCAGGCTTAGAACTAACCGGCCAATGAATTAGGTAAAGATCAAGATAGTCCAGTTTTAGGTTCCTGCAAAACCATATATGTTACACATTAAGTGATTCTTTAAAGATTCTAATGATGTAACGTTATCAGTAACACAATTACATTTTCTAGCACCGGATAAAATAAATACACGACTAACTGATGGTAAAAATCAAAACGAACTAAACCAATTCGAATTAAAAATCAAATGAAACTAACCCGAACCGAACAAAAACCAAACCAAATCAGTGATCTAAAATCTTACTTTAAACTCCGTTTGATGGCCGGTACGACGAGACCGGCATGAGCATCAGCACACCATAGTTTGGTAGTGACGAAGAATTCGGATCGAGATTGGACTAAACCGAGAGAGACGGCCTCGGCCAAAGCTTCGCCGATGGGCTCCTCTGTTTGGTACCTTGGAGATGTGTCGAAGTGGCGATAACCGAGCTTGATGGCTTCGATCACCGTCTCTTTCAGCATCGTTGGTTCCGGTAGCGGAGACGCGGCAGTTCCGAAACCTAAGACAGGCATCGAGTGATGGCCGGAAGGGCCGGATCTGATGGGGAGCGTTGGGACTGTGGTTAAAGACATTGGTTCAAGATAAGTCGCCAAAAAAGTCAACGAAGGTGTGCTCTGAGAAAATGGTTGCTTCGTGGCCTGTACTCACTACTCAGTAGCTAATACCTAATAGTATATTGTCATATACTTTCCAAAAAGGCTAAAAGTATCATACATAAAAAATTAACAAAAATCAGGTAGAAATTAAAAGCCCAGATTTTTTAAATACAGGGAGGATTTCAGTTTCAGGTATAGCAAACCATATCTTTCGATTAAAAATAGGATCTCTAGCGATATTATTGTGCAATATTAATCATATGATGGTCTGATGAATGGAACAAGGCTACAAATTACACAACTGGCAGACCATGTTATACAAGCTCGAATAATCACAGGTATTCCGATGAATACCTTAATTAAAAGTATAATCTATTACATATTTACGAGTTTAATATCAAGTAATAATGTTTATCGATTATAACAGGCACACAAATTGGAAAAATAGTTCTCATATCAAGAATGGTAATAATACTATCAGATTCAAGATTGCCTTTCAAAATGAGGTGTAGACAATTTCCTATATCGATTATTTTTGCAATGACTATCAACAAAAGCCAAAGACAGTCAAGTCACTTTCTAATGTAGGATTATATTTGCCAAGACCTGTTTTCTCTCATGGCCAGCTATATGTTGCAATGTCTCATGTTAGCTTTAAGTCTGGGATCGACGTACTATTTCTCCCTCGGAACTATCGTATCGTGCCAGTTACCCATCGATCTTTGACTTCTTATCAGTTCTCCTTCGGACTTATATCCTCCGCCTATTCCCCCCCCCCCAATCCATACTTATCCACCTATTTCTCCATCAAACTTAAACTTCTCATCTAATTTTCCATCGTCTTGGTTTTAACGGTTTACTGTTTTGATTAACCAACAACGAACCTTATTAACCAAATTAAACCCTATTATACCGGATTACAACTCGATTACAACCCAATTACATAACTAAACCTAACTTAACCTAAAAAAAAAATCTCCAACGTTTGAAATGAGCAACCCTTTGCTCTCTTTTTCTCGCTTCTTTTCCCGACCAACGTTCATTCCAAAAATCTGATGAACTCAATAATTTAATCAATTGTGTTTTGAACAAAGAAATTAAACCCTAAGAAGACAATTTCTAGTGAACATTAATCGAATCAAAATTTCCAACTTATTTTCAATTTAAATTATGAACTGAAAATTACATGTTTGAGATTGACAAATCTTGAAGAAATAGTGATAGGAACTGTGGGTAATTGTTCCAAACAAGGCGACTGAATAATTTACCAGTGATCAATCAATGTGGAACTCACCACCGAGCAAACCGTATCATCATGTAATTGTTTCTTGCTTATTTGTTTCTCACCACCGAGCAAACCTTCGTCGTTACTGGATCTCATCATCACCACCATCTCATATGCAGTATCATCTTCTTCGTCTCATCTTCTTCGTCTCATCTCCTCATCGTTACCACCAGATCTCGTCATCTTCGTCACTGTCTCGGATCTCTCGATCACCGGATCTCATCATCACCAGCAGATTTCATAATTGTCACCACCGTCTAGTTTATCGGATCTCATCATCACCATTCACCACCATCTGGTTCGCAAACTCGTTATCATCACCACCGGCTCGTCTCCTCATCGCTAAAGATGAGATTTGATTTTCATTTCTGATCTTCTCAGATTAATAGAAAATAATTATAATTTAGTAATAGCATACGTGTTATATTTTACAAAAATAATTATTGTTTAAGTCTTTTACTTTGTGAGTAATGGCTAGGAGAACGACACCTATGATGATGGCATGATGCAATAATAAAATAAAAAGAGAGAAAAATAGAAGAAGAAGTCGGGTCGAGTTGGATATATTACCCGGGTTATAAATTGGTTTTATACCGGTTTAACATAGGTTTCTATCGGGTTTAATCCTAAAACTGTGTAAACCCAGTTAGATGGGGAAATAGGCAGAGAAGTATGGATTCAGGGAGAAATAGACGGAGGATATAAATCCGAAAGAAAACTGGTAAGAAGTCAAAAATCGATGGGGAACTAATACGATACAATAGTTCTGAGGGGGAAATAATACGTCGGTCCCTAAGTCTGGTTTGAAAGTTCTAATAACTGATCCCAAAGAAAAAACGTAAAGGAAAACAAGGAATGTCGTCTTCAAAAAAATTTTCCACAACATTTGATTCATCATTATCTTTATCTATCTTAGCTTAATCTTTCATTTTGTTTTTTTTTTAAATGTAGCATAATATATTTGACTATTCACATTGCAGTTATTTTAAAAAATTATTTTACTGTTATTTATTATTTTATTATAGTCGTATTGACATAATAGTGTTGTAAACATAATTAAATAAATGAAAAGGATTCTAAACAAATCCAAATGATAGATGTTCTATAGCACTGTTATATAGCAGAAAAATATTATAGACACGAAGCTAAACTGAGTGTGTGTGTCGGGAGGGGAAATTATTAAATTTAACATACGAGTCTTTGGTCAAGTTCGGTTTATTATATAAATTATACATACGACCAAAACCGGTAAATAATTGAAATATTAGCTACATAATTAACTACATAAGTTATAACAAAGAGGATTATATAGAAATTAAAAAATAAATAAAAGTTTTATTATGACAAAATTTTAAATTAAATTATAAACAATTTTGCCTGTAGCATGAGTTACTATCTAGTTTTTTTTTTGTTTTTAAATATAAGATGCTTAGTTAAAGGCACATATTAATTATAGAGTATATGTAGTAAATTACTACGTATTTAGAAAAGAATAAACAAAATGACTATGAATCAGCAGACTTCGTGAATATAGAAATGTGACTTTCTATACAAACTGCTCAGACTTAGCAAAGATGATGTTTTCTCTTTTGAACTGATCAGTTTTCTCCGTGCACCTCGACGACATCAAACTTAACTAGGAAGATTTTTTTTTCTTATATTTAATTTCTAGAAATGCAAATGTAAATACAGATTTTTTGGTATGCCAAACACGTACTTCTCCGCATTATATTTTATATGTAAACAATTTCTCATCCAATTGACTTGTTAGAATTAATCTTTTGTTAACAAAAAAAAATCACTCTAGCATTCTCTTTGTTTAATGATAATTACAAATATATCATTCAATGATAATTCCTTTTCTAAAATGTAATTCATCGGATTTCATTTTTTTTTTGGAATCTCCTTCATCTATTTTTTTTGTATTTTAATGTCCATCATTTTTTATATACTACTTTAGTTTCTAAAGTTAAATGTGATATCAAAAGTTATCTCTCGTTAACTTGCTACTTTCTCGTATTACACATTATTTATCAAAATCACGTGTTTTTTTCTCCAAATGATATATCTTCTCCAAATGATATATCTTTTCTTTTCATATGACATGTTATTTTTGTTAAATGATATATTTTTGATATTTTTGTAACAAATAACAATATGTTGTTGTATTTTTTGTCTTTTATTTGAGGACAGTTTTGATTTTTCCACTTCTCAAAAAATAGTTACTCAGTTTTTTTTCACCAAAGTTAGTTTCTTAATTAAGTTCTATTCTGTAGTCATCTTCTAATATCACACTTAATTATATATATTAAAAAAAGAATTTAATATTTTTTTTTTGTCAACAGCATCAATGTATTAGGCTATTAGCATAGAAAGATTTGATTCAACCAATAATATAAATGATTTCAGAATAATTTAGTCATAAAATATTAAATATTATATTTTAAGTTTTAAAATATCTCTAAAACATCGTATTATAATAAAGATCAACCGATCCGTCAAATTACATGGAGTCACAAATTTATAGTTTTGAATAGGGATGTTAAAATGAGACTACCCTGCCCATTTAGACCCTGCCCATTTAAGTCCTGCTCATTTTGGACCCGTTTATACCCTACCCGTTTATATCCTGCCCGTTTAGACCTTGTACCCGTTTAGACCCTGCCCATTTATCTGGCCCGTTTAGACCCGTTTAGATGGATTTTTTTTTATTTTTTACTTAAGATTGCTTTTTTACTAGAGATTGTAACGAGAGAACAACAAAGGAAAACAGAAACGAAAACATTATATATCAAAAAAACGAAATACGAATTCATACTTGTATAATACAACAAAACAGAACAAAACCCACTAGTACCAAACAAACCAATTCGGATCATCATCCACTAGTACTACTAGAAAGAGTATAATAAACCAAATTCTCATCTTAAAGCCTCAAATAATACAATTCCTAAAACCCTATGACACTACTACTTCTCACTGAATCTTACGAAGAGGAAGACGAAGCCAAAACAAAACAGAACAAGACCACACCAGAAGCAACATATTCAATGCACGATAGAATCTCCTGATCTTGAACATTCTTCTGAAGTACATGCTCAGCTTCAAGCACCTGAATTACATGTTTATGATGTTAAGCAATGCAAATTTCAGAAACAATGCTATATGAGAAAGATGATTATACAACTCAAATCTTTACTAAGAACCGGATCAGTCAACCACTCAATCAATCAATGCTATTGTATTTCTATGCATAAACACATTTACTAAGAAGACCACTAGATTCATAAGCTCAAAACAAGTTCGTACCTTTGAAGAGGTACTTGGAGATCTTACGGCGATTCTTCTCTGATATGATCTGCAAATACGAGAAACAAGTACAAATGTTCAATTTCATATGTGGGGTACTTCTCTAACATAACCCACAAAGCCAAATGAATCATATAACAACACAGAACAAGACCACACCAAAACCCACAAAGCAAATCGAATTGAGGGATTAGAGATTAGAGAGAGACCTCTAAATCTGTGGAATCTGTGACGGAGGTGATGACGGAGGTGATGACGAAATATTCGCCGGAGGTGATGACGGAGGTGGCGTTAAAAATCTCTTGGGAGGCTTGGAGGAGGAACCAACGACAAGATAGAGAAAACAAAAACCGTACAGTGAAACTACAACGTTTTGAGGAAAAATTCCATAAGAAATAATAAACGGGTAGCCCATTTAATTTTGATCAAACCCGCTAAGACAGCGGATCTAAACGGGTTAGCCCGTTTAAACCCATTTATTTTGATAATGTTGATAAACGGATAATAGGCCGAAATTTTCATATACAGCCCGTTAAGGCCCGCGGACTGTTAGCCCGTTTTAACATCACTAGTTTTGAAGTACGGATTATATATTTTGCTGAGGTACGGATTTATATTTGTCAATATGACATATTTCATGTGCTCATTGATGAAAAATTATGCTCTTTCCAATCTATAACAATTTCTAGAGAAGAAGTTCCTTTCAATCACGTAGGAAAAACTGAAACTGAAATGATACTCAAAATTTTTAATGCAAAATAGAATTATTGGGAAAAACTGAAAAGTATGATTGTGTTTGGTCTGTTTTCTATAGTATTATTTTGACTTTATAGTATTTTCAGAAAAAACATGTCACGTAGCATTTAGACACCGTGTGGAAAATGAAGCAAACAACAGAAGCTTTTAAAACACAGACGACGTCGTTTCCAACTCTTCATCCTCCATTTTTTTTCTTTAGCTTCTCTTTTTTTTTTTTTTGTTTTGTTTTAATCTGTTTTTTTCTTCCCAAAAAATACAAGAATGAGATTTCTTCTACTAGTAACGATCTTAACAAGCTTCTTCTTCTTCTTCTTCTTCTTCACAGTGACTCCAATCTCAGCCAAATTCTACACAAACGTCTCTTCAATCCCACCGTTACAATTCCTAAACGCAACGCAAAACGCGTGGGAAACGTTCTCAAAACTCGCCGGTTGTCACATCGGTGAAAAAATCGACGGTCTCTCCAAACTCAAACGATACTTCCACCGTTTCGGTTACATCTCCGCCGCCGCCGTCGATAACTGCACCGACGATTTCGACGACGTGCTCCAATCAGCGATCGACACGTACCAGAAAAATTTTAATCTCAAAGTCACCGGAAAACTCGATTCCTCGACTCTCCGGCAGATCGTCAAACCACGATGCGGGAATCCGGACATGATCGACGGTGTTTCGGAGATGAACGGCGGAAGAAAGCTTCGTACGACGGAGCGGTACTCGTTTTTTCCCGGGAAGCCGCGGTGGCCGAAACGGAAACGAGATCTGACTTACGCGTTTGTGCCGCAGAACAATCTGACGGACGAGGTTAAACGCGTGTTCGCACGCGCCTTCACGCGCTGGTCGGAGGTGACGCCGTTTAATTTCACGCGCTCCGAGTCACTCGTCGGAGCTGATATAGTGATCGGGTTCTTTTCCGGTGAACATGGAGATGGTGAGCCGTTTGATGGAGCGATGGGGACGTTGGCTCACGCTTCGTCTCCTCCTACGGGGATGTTGCATTTAGACAGTGACGAGGATTGGTTGATCTCTGACGGTGGAATCAGCCGTCGGATATTGCCGGTGACGTCGGTGGTGGATCTTGAATCGGTGGTTGTTCATGAGATCGGACATTTGCTAGGGTTGGGTCACTCGTCGGTGGAAGATGCGATTATGTTCCCGGCGATTTCTGGTGGTGATCGGAAAGTGGAGTTAGCTAAGGATGATATAGAGGGGATACAGCATTTGTACGGTGGGAATCCGAATGGAGACGGTGGTGGTGAGAAGAAGAGTAGCCGTCAGAGTGAAACTAGCGGTGGTGGTAGCTTGCGTCGGTGGAGAGGGTGGGTGTTTAGCCTATCATTGGTTGCCACGTGTTTTCTTTATTTGTGTTTAGACACTATGACATTATTTGGGTTTTTTATGCGCCTTTTCATTTTGGGGTCAATATTCTTCTAAAAGTAAATATTCTGTATGATTTGTTTGTGTCCAAACTGGTTTATATTTGATTATTTGTGTCATGGTGAATCGACAAAACTCTATATTTTGGAGTTTATCAAGTTTGGGACAAAACTATCGAATTTGTTTTAAAGTCTTTCAAGTTCGCCGATAACGAAAAAAATAAATGTTTTACAAGTACCACAAATTGTTTATGATGTAACATTTACATACGTACGTAAGTTGGTTAGTCCAATTTTGTTTGAAAATGAAAAGTCCAGTTTTATTCCACGTACATCTTTCTAGTGTTTAATGGTGATATCGAAAGTGGGCTACAATTATCAACGATCGTGATTTTGAACATTGATATATTATTGTGAATCAAATAAATGGCAAATTAGAAAATAGAACTTTATAATTGTTGCCGTCAATTCACTATGGTTTAAGTAATGGAATCAAATTCAATTTTGAGGATGTTCTCAAATTGTTTGTATAAAAAACTAATGCTGATCGTAGCCCTGGGTATTCGGGTACTCGGGTCGGGTTCGGGTAAGAACCGATCGGGTTCAGGTTTTTCGGGTAGAGGAGTTTAGGATCCAATAGTGTAAACAGAAAATATCAGTTCGGGTTCGGTTCAGGTCTTATCGGGTTCGGATCGGTTCGGGTCTAAAATTTCAGAACCTATAAATATCCGAAAAAATCGGATATCATCCGGGTTAGGGTTTTTTTTGTACCCGATTACCCGAAATTTAACCCGATAACCTGAATTTTACCCGATTACCCGGAAATTTTAATGTTAAATATTAAAATTAAATTTTTTAAAATTGGTTAATTTTTAAAAAAATATAGCTAAACATTTCAATATAATTTTGGTTATTTTGAGTATTTTAATCTAGGAAAAACTAGTATTTTTGAATTTTAAGTTGTATCTTTGAATAACTATGTTATAATATATATATATATATATAACTAGTATTTTATGTATATTATTTTATTTCGGGTTTGTCGGGTATCCATTCGGTTCTTGGTTCGGTTCCGGTTCTTCGGATTTAGGAGATTAGGACCCAATAGGGTATTCTACCGGTTCCGGGTTCGGATTCGGGTCCATATTTTTGGGTCGGTTCCGGTTCGGGTTTTCGGGTCCGGTTTTTTTGTCCAGGCCTAGCTGATCGTTTGCCCAATGGCCAAATTATACGGTTTTCTTGGAAAAAACTAGGTTCAAATCCGGATTTGGTGAAAATGGTTATAGAAGAAATATATTTGTTTTTCTTGTTCTCATTTTTGGGCAAAAATAGTTTTTGAGATCCACTAAAATATGAACAAATGTTAAAGAATGTATTTGGAATACATTTTGTTTTGTTATTTTTCGCAAAAAAACCAATTTATAGTTAAATCTGATTGGCATATTTTCAAAATTAAAGATTGTGTTTTAAGAGGAAACAAAAAACGAAATCATATACATATAAAAATCTTCATAACAAGATACTAACCAATCACCATCGTTACAAACGAAACTAACCAACTTCAAAAACTAATCAATAACAAAAATCAAGTTCTTTTTTACTGTTTGTCGAGCAATGCCAAACCTATATAAGCAAATAAAGGCCAACACTTCTCATTGTCTCCTATACAACAACTACAAGTATTGATAAGCAAGAATTTTTTTATATCTCCTTATACCCTAAACAAAAAAGGTAAAATGACTTCAGTTGTTTATGCGTTAAAGACTTTGTGTATGCTACCTCTCTTGTTCATTGCTGTTGCAAGTCGTCCGACCCTTAAACCAAAGGTGTTTAATGTCAAACGCCATGGTTCGAAACCGGACGGAAAAACTGATAACACCAATGTATGTACACAACAATTTTTCTAATTTAAATTTTAATCACCAATTAATTTTGAGATAATCATATATGAATATTAAGACAATTATAAACATATATGACCAATATAAAAACATAAAGATAATTATCTATTTTTGTTATTTAAGTAATTTAATAATTAACCTATGTTATTTTAACGCATACAAAATTAGGTATTCAAAAAAGTATGAAGTTGGGCATGTGCAAGGCGAAGTGGAAGTAGTAAGATCTACGTACCTAAAGGAACTTTCTACCTTGATGGTGTAGAGTTTGTGGGTCCATGCAAAAATTCTATTGAATTTGTTATTGATGGAACTTTGTTGGGTCCTGAAAACCCTAGCGACATTAAGCAAGACACATGGATCAATTTTAGGTGTATCAATGATCTATCTATCTCCGGTTTTGGTACACTTGACGGTCAAGGAAAAAAAGTCTTGGCCACTCAATGACTGCCACAAAAACCCTAATTGTCCAAAATTAGCTATGGTAACATTGCTTAATCTTTTTAACTTATCACCTCATTTTCAAATATATGATTATTATTTACTTTTAAAGAATATCACATAGTGTGATATGATACTTATACAATGAAAAAGTGATTTAATGACTATTTATTATACACAATTTTATTAGTGTTTGTACTCATTAATATATATATATATATATATATATATATATGAGAACGTAACAAATCTTTTAATAAATTCAATTTTTCTCATAGACTATGGGATTTGCATTTGTGAACAACTCAAATATCAAAGACATAACATTACTCAACAGCAAAATGGGACATTTCAACTTCTTCTCCGTCCACTACTTTAACATTACCGGTGTCACTATAGCAGCTCCCGGTGATAGTCCAAACACTGACGGTATCAAGATGGGTTCGTGTAGCAATATTCAAATCTCAAACACAAATATCGGTACTGGAGATGATTGTATCGCCATTCTTTCTGGAACCACTAACCTCAATATCTCAAATGTCAAATGTGGTCCTGGACATGGGATCAGTGTCGGAAGCTTAGAGAAGAACAAAGACGAGAAAGACGTGAAAGACTTAACAGTGAAAGACATTATTTTCAATGGTACAAGTGATGATATTCGGATCAAGACTTGGGAATCTTCAGTTTCTAAGATCCTTGTTTCAAACTTTGTGTACGAAAATATTAAGATGATTGACGTTGAAAAACCGATCAACATCAATCAGAAGTATTGCCCTCATCCACCTTGTGAACATGAAAATAAGGTTAAATTTTTATGCAAAAAAAGCAAGCTTCAATTTTTTTCCTTCCATTACAAGCAAAAACAAACAATACAACGTGTGCTTCTTTTTTTCAAGGTGAGTCTCATGTTCAAATCCAAGACGTTAAGTTAAAGAACATATATGGAACATCAAAAAATAAAGTGGCAGTGAATCTGCAATGTAGCAAGAGTTTTCCGTGCAAAAATTTTGAGCTAATTGACATTAACCTCAAGAATAACGGAATTGAGGGTGGTCCTTCCACTGCGAAGTGTGAAAATATTAACGGTTCTGCAAGTGGTAAGATGGTTCTTCAACATTGTCTTAATTGATTCGACGGTCGATTAAAACAATGATGATGTGTTGTATATGATATTTTCATTTATGTATAATTTCTTAATTACTTGGTGTATATGATTATGTTTTCTCTAATAACCTAAATTCCAAATCGAATCATAAATATGTACATGTTTTCTGATAACTTAATGCGAGGAAAAAGGTTATTCGGTGTTAGAAGACAAAAGATTCATACAAAAAATATTTAGAAAACTTAAGAGAGTTTTGAGATCTAAAACAAAGCATAATTTTTTCTAAGTAGGTTTAGTGTAGTTATTCGAAAATAATTGAACCAGGTCAACCTCGGAAAAACTGGGTTATTGTACACTACAAAAAAAAACTGAGTGCGTTGTATCACATAACAGAGTGATACAATTTTAAATTACTTATTAGTAAGTGAAGCAAATATATATGACTTAGCATCAATTAATTTAACTGAAATTATAATTATCTAATTTAACATCAATCAATTAAAACTGATTTAGTTTCTATTATATTGTATCATTTTTATAAAATCGATTTAAAATATAGATTTACATCATTTAGATAATTGATGTATCTATTCATGCTTAGTAAAATCATTCTTTTTAAACGATAGAAAATTTACCTATTAAAACTGATGTTAATATAAATTATATTAATAGTATTTAAAATTACATATATATTTTAAACACGATAAATGTAACTAGAAAATAAAGAAAGGAAAAAACTTGATCGATCAAAAATCAGATCATCATCTAAACAAAGAAAACCTAGTTGTACCTCTATCCTTGGATTATTAAGGATCCTCAATTCATCAAGCAAGTTGTATGTATGTCATCTTCTTATAAAACAAAAGATATCTCGAAAGATTCATAAATTACTGTAACACGATAATTGATGAATTACTGTATTAATGTTTCAATACTTGCAAATAGCTAGGATCTCTTGAGCCAAATTTGTCAGCGATGAATATTCATATTAAAACATATCACTTGCTTTTATTATAGATAAGTGTATATGTAAGCTTCAATATTTAGCTATTTACATGCATGATTATATATTCGTATACATATATGCGAGAAAACACAAACTTGATACCGAAATCTAGCTATAATTAATCTACTTCTAGTTTGTTTATTTTGTTTTCTGTACTTTTTCCTGCGAAAGGTCTCAACGTTCTGTCCAAGCATGTTTTGTTTATTTTTGATTTGTTCTGTTCAAAAAAAAAAAGATGTATGGTAAACAAAAATCTAGAGAAGCTTTTTTAGTGTTTCAATATGAGATATTCAATTATGTGATCCTCAATTAGTGAGATTGAAAGTTTAACTATTATGATTCTAGATTCTAGACTTTGAATCTTAATGTTTGTTTTTTTTTTCTTTTTTAAATTTTCAAAAGCTTACAATTTATTTAAATATCATTTTCAGGTTCTAATGGATAAGTCGTTGATCAATAAACCACGTTTATCTCAAGATTATTTATTAAGGGTGAATAATTTCTTGGAATTTGCATTTGATAAATCAAATTCACCTGTGATGAGATGTCCATGTAACCGTTGTGCTCTAGCCAAATCTAAGTCAAGAGAAAATATGAAAGGAGATTTAATTTGCTATGGGTTTTTAAGTGACTACAAAAATTGGACACTACGCGAAGAGGAAGTATATGTCACACAAAATGCAAGAGTACCTACTGATATTGCTCAAGTTGAATTGGATTCAACTTTGAATCTTTTGGATGATCTCTTTCCTAGTATAGATACGAATATGAATGGCGAAAATAACAGTGCATCATGTGAGCAACCAATGGACAATGATATACCATCAACTTCAAAAGGAGAGCTTTTGATGAGTTGCTTGCTGATTTTACTCAAAAGTTAAATAGTGGAAACACAAAAGTTCACGAAGCTGTCATTTATATTGAAGTTGTACCATATCAAGTGTCTGTGTGGGATTAGTGACAAGGGGATATCAATGGTGCTTGATTTGCTCAAAGAAGCATTTACATATGCCAAGTTGCCAAAGTCATTTACTAACATGTAAAAGTTATTCGCAAATTAGATTTGAGTTATAAGTCAATTCGTGCATTTCCAAATGATTGCATGTTATATGGGGAGGATGACACAAAAAGGGAGATTTGCAAAGTTTGTGAAATTTTTCGTTGGATAAATAATATTTCTGCAGAGAATACGGTATCTGGATCAGAAAATAGAAAAAATAAAACTCCAGCAAAGGTTTTGCACTATTTTCCTCTAAAGCCGCGACTGCTACGCTTGTTTATGTCATCAAAAACTGCTGCCCACATGAGATGGCATGGAACTGATAGTAACAATGATGGGAAGCTTCGACATCCAAGAGACGAACATGCTTGGAATGCATTTGAAGAAAAATATCCTGAATTCGCAGCTGATCCAAGAAATTATAGGCTAGGCTTGGAAACTAATGGTTTTAACCCATTTGGTACAATGAGTACTAGTTATAGCATATGACCAGTGATTCTATTTCGTTATTATTTGCCACTGTGGATGTCAATGAAGCAGACATAAATGATCCTCTCTATGGTTATCCCTTGAAAGCAGATGCCAGATAATGATATTGATGTTTATTTGCAGCCACTTATCAAAGAATTGAAAGAATTATGATTTGAAGGGATTAAAACGGTATATGCTTCCACAAAGCAAACATTTGACATGCGAGCAGCCATCATGTGGACAATTAGTGATTTTCCTGGTCATGGTAGTTTGTTGGGTTGGATTATTTATACACCATCAGCTTGTCCAAGATGCAATTTTGATGGTTCTGGACAACATTTACTTCATGGGGGGAAAAATTGTTTTATAGGTCATCGTCGTTTTCTCCCTCAAGATCATGCTTTCCGTCAAAATATAACTAATTTTGATGGAAAGATAGAAACAAGATCTCCACTGGTCATGTTGTCAGGCTCTACGATTTTCAATCAATTAGAACAAGTTCATGTTACTCTTGGTAAGAGGCAAGGTTCGGCAGGAGTTGGAAAAAAAGAGATCAAAGTCATGTGGGAAAATCTAGTACTCAGCAATGAAAGAAAAAAAGTATATTTTTTGGGTTACCTAAGTGGACATTTATTATGTTGTGGCATAACTTGGATGTCATGCATATAGAGAAGAATGTGTTTGATAATTTAGTCTACAAATTACTGGATGACAAAAAAAAGTCGAAAGATAATCTGAATGCTAGAAAAGATCTCTGTCAGCTAGGTATACATCCTGACTTGTGGCTGAAAGTATAAACTAGCATGTTTTACTCTGAACAATGATGGGAAAGACACTTTTTAAAGTGTTTTAAAGAATGTAAAAATCCCAGATGGTTATGCTTCAAACTTATCAAGTTGTGTTGATGTTAATAGCCGAAAGATAGTAGGCTTAAAAAGCCATGAATGTCACGTGATAATGAGAGATTTATTTTCAAGTCGCCATTCAGAACCTGCTGCCACCAGATGTGACATCAACCATTGTCGAGCTTTGTCAAATTTTTAGAGATATATCTGCAAAGATCCTCGATATTGATGAGCTGGAAAAATTACAAGACCACATTATAGTGACTCTATGTCGTATGGAGATATTGTTTCCTCCATCTTTTTTCATAGTGATGGTACATGTAGTAGTACATCTCACAGATGAGGCAAAACTTGGTGGACCAGTTCCATATCGTTGGATGTATCCGATTGAGAGGTGATCTAATTTTCTTTTTTACATTTGTCTGTATATACACAATTGGATATTTACTTATTAAATTATCTGCAGAACTCTTGGATACTTTAAATCATATGTTCGAAATTGCGCTAAGCCTGAAGGTTTTATATGTGAGAAATATTTAGCTGATGAATGTGTAACATTTTGCTCAATGTATCTCACTGATATAGAGACATGATTTGATCAGGTTTCCCGCGTTGATGATCAACCTCTAGCTGAGACTAGCATAAGACCAGATTCAGAACTTTCACTTATTTTTCCAAACCTTGGAAGATTAGTTGGAGCGGGTCAAGTTTATACTCTTAATCATGTAGAGAGGCAGCAAGCACATCAACATATATTGGTCAGCTGTCAACTACTTGATCAGTTATGCGAGTAAGTTTAAATCATTTTAGAACAACTTATTTATTACTCCCTCTGTCCCTAATAGTTTGATGTTTTACCACTTTCACATATATTAAAAAAAAGTTAAAGTTCTATTTATAAATTAATTTATAATTACTTTGAAGTAAAAAAAGAAAATATAGACTTTAGACAGCATGACATGTGGAGAAAGCATGAAGTAAAAAAACCATTTTAATTTTTTTAATATACAACATCAATCTTTTAGGGACGAGAAAAAATCTTAAAACATCAAACTATTAGGGATAGAGGGAGTATGTCTCACTGAAGTCTTGCTAACTAATATCTTTTTAGGAAGTATAGAAATGAGTTGTGGATGAAAACAAACGGCCAATTGGAGACTTTGGTGGTTTACTTGGATCGTGGTTAGGCCAATTAAGCACTGATTTGAATTTGCTCCCCTTCGACTACAGTGATTGGAGGTTGGTTAATCCTCACACAAAAATAAGGCGTGGGATGTATTCAGGCAACTTATTCCATCTACTGATCTCTATTGATTCGATTTTAATTAAACAATGTTTTGAGATAATATTTTAGTTTGATATCTTGTTGTATGTGCTGTTATTTCAGACTAGATTCTCGTTTGATGATCCGACTATGAGAAAAGGATATGTGATGGGTGCACTAAGTAGCAAATGCAAGAATATGAAACTACGTCTTTGGAGAGATTACAAAAAAGATACTATGGATGAAACAGTGGTGAATAAACCCATTAATGTTCATGAAGATCAATGGTATAATTTTGTTTACACGAGGTTTGCTGAAAAGTGGAAGGTATTATTCGTTCAATATTTAGTTGTATCAATGCAAGTAATTTTTTTTTCTATGGTGAGTTTTCAGAAAATGCAAGAACAGAATAAAAGGAACCAAAAGAAACATACCATGCCTCATGTATGTGGAAGAAAGAGCTTTTCAAAGAAATGAGATGAGATTGTGAGTAACTTATTTGTGTTGTAAAACTTGTGTAGTATATGAATATTAACGTATATTGTTTATGCATGTATGTTTTACAAAGAAAATCAAGACAGGAAAAACTCCTATGTCGAGCAGAATTTTTCGGTGAGACTCGCATGAAACCTGATGGAAGCTTTGCAAGTGAGGAGGCAAAAACACGCGCCGTTAGTTTTTTTTTCTATCAACCACATGGGGTTAGTTTAAAAATGTGCTTTTATAGTTTTAGTGTTCACAAGTTAATTATGACATATATTTCTATATATTTGGTTGTTTTTTCTAGGAATCACTTACAACTTTGATGAGTCAAAATCCATAGAGAATAAACAATGTCACAGCTAGTTTGGATGATGAATTTGCTCAAGTGTTTGGTCCAGAACGTTCAGAACGAGTACGTTGTGTTGGTCGTGGACTCACACCGTCAAAATTAGTGAGACGCTCAACTACAACTAGAGCGGAGATAGAAAATTCTGAAATGGTTGTTGGGCTCAAGACACAAGTGAATGTACTATCCGACAAAGTTAATGGGCTGACTACCTTCGTTAAACAAATAATTGGTACTTCCACTGCTGATCAGGTATTAATATAATGCTAGTTTTTCTACGTTAAATTGTATATTTATATTTTAATATATCAAAATAATTTGGCAAGAGCATGGGCTACAAGTTTTGCTGCAGCTTTTAAGAACATACCAAATCCACCTTTGACAAACACACCTAAAATAGTATTTATATTATTAATCACGTAAATAGTATTTATATTATTAATTTCGTAGACGATAAAATTTCAGATCCCAGTATATATATATATATATATATATTATCAGGAAATGGACGAGAGTGTCAATAGATATTTAAACAGTAGAAACAATGCTAGAGATATATGATCATAGAATGAACAATGGTGCCAATGGACTTACTTTTACAATTTTTTTTAGCCATTTTGCTTTATTCATATTTCATGGATTTGCAAGATGGATGATTTATGTTATTTATTTTTTAATTTATGTTTAATATATGGTTTTTTTATTTAATTATTTTTGGTTTAAAAATTTAATTTGTAATTTTTAATAAATTAATTAAATAAGCTATTTTGAAATTTAAATTCAATTATTAATATGAAAATAATAATATTCGAATTAGTTTTTTAACAGAAACAATTATTAGAATCATATATGAAAACTGACGTGAGGTTACCATCAATTATGTACAAATGATAATAATATCTCAAATCGATTAACGCAAATGATACAATTACTAAAATCACGTAAGAAAATTGATACTACTTTTTATTTCAGTTATATATAACTGATTCTAATATTTGAATCAGTTATTGTCAATGATACAACAATTAAAATTACTTCAAAAAATTGACACCAAAATAACATCAGTTATGTACAAGTGATATTAATAGTACAATCGGTACTTGAAACTGATACAATTATTCTAGAGAATTTGTTAGAAATACTCTTTTTGGGATACCTTTTTCAAAAATACTCATTTTTTTGAATGTTTTCATTTTTACCCTCTTTTATACAATTACAATATGTTAAATTAATTTTAGAATTGTTTTTAGGACTGGGTTCTCTATTTTACATTTAAGATATAGTTTTGAGGTATTAGGGTTTAGTATTTGGAGTTTAAGGCTTAGAATTTAGTTGTTATATACATAAAAAATAGGTATTTTTGAAAATAGACAACATGAAAGAGTATTTTTAAAAAATGACATAGAAAAAATAGTATTTTTGAAAATCCCCCATAATTCTAATCATTTTTGATCATTGACACTAATTTTAAATCAGTTTAACTAAATGACATAAATACTAACATCACTTAAATAAAATGATATAAATGTTAACATCAATTTTAAATAAATGATATATATTAACATTGATTATAACAGTTGATGTAAATATTTGAATATTAGCATCGGTTTGATATAAGCGATACACATTATTTGTCAACACAATGTAAATCATTTATCAAAGTGATGCAGAATATTTTTGCATCATTTAAAACTGATGCAAAAATAGAAAATAAATAATGTAACACCACACTTTGTTTTGTAGTGGCATAGTCTTAGTTATAGATATTAAAACCTAAAAATTGAGCAATTGAATAAACATATGTAAATAAACTTACTTGGTAATCTAAGTTTAACAAACACGGTCTATCTTTGTTTCATAGCTTAAAGATAACACATGTTATTATTTCAAATAAAAGATAAGCTAGGTGCATGAGAAGGAAACAAAACATATTCAAAAGAGAGCTACAGAAGCTAGTATATGTTTTGATCAATTTAGCAATTGAAAAGAAATCCCAAATTAGCCATATCTGCAGATCTGTCTTCTCCTATAATATAAGAAAATCACAAACATGTGTATATTGATAGAAGAAAGGAATCGTAAAATTCAGGAGATGAAGAGACGTCAGTTTCGAGATTAGTGAAGGCCTATGATCTAATTACAAAGTTTTATAGCTTATTGGCGTCTCTCCGCATTGAGAACACTCAGATGTACATGGCATATTTTTATTGGAAGGATGAGAATGGCTTGAGAATATTGATGCGGAGGGCTTGAGAATATTGATGTGGATGGCTTGAGAAGCCTCTTATTTGAAAGTCTTCACTAATTTTGAAATCATATATATTTGAATGCTTTTGGCCTGTGTATCCTATACGTTATCAAAATTCTATAAGATCTCCTATGTCTTGAAATGGAAGCTCTAAGACCATGCGATGAAATTACTGTCTGCTATCTATATAGAAAAATTGTGTATGGAAGAAGATGATTTCAAATATGCTCTTGGTCCATCCATATCATTTTATTTTTAAAAGAAGATGAAAGCCTCTATTTCTAAATTTTTCGTGGTCCATCCATAGCATTTATGCTCCTCAAATTCATCGTCATAAAAAACAAAATCCAATCAAAACATACGCAATATTTTTGTGTGATTTGAAACAATTAGCCTTACTTTTTTTCGTTGGATTGCTCCAATCATTCCATCATTTTGGAGTAACGATATGTAAGTGTTTTAGAACAAGACGGTAGTACTATAGACTCTCCAAGCTCCTCCAAGCAACACTTTCATGCTTCCATCTATCTTACAATTTAAATAAGAAAAGATCATCCTCTTCACTCACCCTCTGATTGCCTTGCTTAGCTTGAGTTGTGATAGAATGTTTTGAGGGAACCCGTACTTAATTATTTAAGTGATTTTTTTATATTCCCTAAAATAGAGGGAAATAGCGTGGGTTGCGAGGGAAACTAGAATTACTTAAACTGCTTGCCAACCAACAATATTGTGTTCTGAGGCAATGTTTTTTTTTTTTCTTCTAAAAATACATTTAAGTGAATTAGTAAAATAAAAATTTCCATCTAAAAGACTCTTAATTTTTTTGGAATACATAGTAAAATTCTGAAAAAATCTCCTGATAATCAAATAGCTCATATATACGGATATTTTTCTATTCGAGAAAGTAAACTGAACTATAGTCTCACGAACAATGGTTTATTATTGCTCAAGGATACATCCATATCCTAACATGTCTTACGTATTCGTTTCTATGATATTTGAAGATCCGGATTCCCAAATCTACAATGTGCAACACGGATATATATATATATATATATATATATATATATATTAAAGTATACTAACACATGTGTATGGATAGATCATTGACGTCTGAACAAAATGTATGGATCAATATGATCATCAGCACTGAACATTAGTATAATGGACATACCAATGCGGAAACAACACATCGTTCATACTGAAACGAAGTACGGAAATGAAAATTAATACACACAAAATTATTTGTTTATACAAAAATTCCAAATATCAACTATCAAAACAAACGAAACCAATTCATAGCAGGCGTTATATATATATATATATCAATATTGAAAGAAATAAAACTTTCGTAGAACAAATGAAAATATCTTAAGAGAGATGTAGATCGGACCATAATGCTTCCATTCCCCAGAAGAGATGAGGATGAAATTTAGATTCAGAGTTTCAGACAATAACACTTCTCGATGTCACCTTTTCCGTCCCCCCCCCCAAAAAACACATAAAACTCCAACAATCACTCATGGATGGATCATCCACTTAGGGATTGTTTTATTTTCCCCTCTTACTTTCTTGAATAAGAGGAACAAGGCCAAGATCTTCATCGTGTGTTCGTATATGTCTCAAGATCCCTTCAAACTTTTTATTGTAGTTTGATGAGACTTGTTTGGTGGAAGTTTGGTGGTGCTGATGATGATGATGAGGAGAGAGAGAGAGAGAGAGAGAGAGAGAGAGGGGGGGGGGAATTATAACTTAGGAAAAGAAGAAGAGACATGATGATTACTGATAAGTACAGCATTGAAAATAGGTATAAAAAGAGAAGTAAATTGTCAAAAGAATCACAAGTATTTACTCTACATATATAGTCAATATACATGTGGGTTATACAAAATAATCACAAGTATTTTATTGAAGATGTGTGTCAATGAAGCCCTAAGCGAAAGGACCTGTGTAGTACCAAAAAAAGGAGACATAGCGCGTTGTTTGACTTGTTTTTTTTGTTTTTGTTTTTGGGTTCATTTGTTGAATTTATATATATATATATATATATATATATATATATCCATGCATATATATACCTCCTTGATTAGGATTTTTCTCCCCTTCGAGATATGGCAATCGTACTACATACCACAATAAAAAAAAAACATATAAAGGTCACTCATGGGGTTTTTGGATTGTGAAACATTCTTTGTTTTTATTATCTGAAAAGTTAAGTTGGCCCAAAATGGCTAGAGCGAAAAAAAACAAAATACACCGGTAGGTGCTTGTTTCTCAAATCACTTATTAGAAGCAATAATTTGTTTGAATATATTGTACCTTGTAACATGTAAATGGGTCCATAAAAACCAGATAAGAGGTGTTTTTTTTTTTTTTTTTTTTTTTTTTTTTTTTTTTTTAAAGTTAGTTTTATGCATATTTAGATAGCCGATGCAAAACATGCATTATTAAGAAAAAAATCTTTCTCTTGATATAAATTTCTATAATTCGACTTTACTCTGAAGAGAACTCATCACCAATAAAGAAATTGTGACGAGTTGACAAAATATATAAAGAGTTGTGACATTGTTGCCATACGATAGCAGCCACAAACTCATATTCATAGGAAAAAAAGCACATATACACTGTTACGAATCCATCTAGTCACAAAATTAACGTGCATGATGCTCAATAATTCATAATAATTATTATCCTATATACTATATAGTGTCAACGCCCGTGTCTCTGGGCTGTTTTTTCCCTCTCGACTTTGGATCTTGGACATGATATTCGTTCGAGATAATACATGTGCCAGCAGTCCATATAAGTCGTCAGAGAAAGATCAACATCGATCAAATACCCTTTTTTCGCTTATCGTGAACTTTTCACTGGCTACTGGTGCTTACACTTCACATATATCCAACCTAGATAGATTTACACGTACCCATGCGCATAATAATTTAGTAATGTCTAATTTCTAAACCAAAGCCAATATCTTTGTAGCTGCAAGCATTTCTCCAACCCATTAGACAATAATGATTACACACTAATATTACTCAGAGAAATCGCTGGCTTCAATCCCCCATTCGTTAAGTCTCACTGTGATAATTTCAAAGGAACCTCTATAAGTGTACTCAAAAGCTGTAGTTGAAATTGAAACAAGTTTTAAACACAGACACAATAAGAAAATGCCACCACAATGGACCAACAAGAAGACTCTCTGTCTCTGAATTATTAATGGGCTATTATGATCTGTTTTGGGCCGTTACTAATTACAAGTGGGTCTTTTGAAATTTGAACTCTATATATTTTTTAAAAAACAAAAAATGTCAGTGAAAGTTTTGAATTCGATAATTAAAAACAAATTAATATAAGAAAATAATAACGAATTTAGTGATAGTGTGAAGTGTGGTCTCGTCTCCTTCTCTCTTGTCTTCTCCAGCTCAGAGTGCTTGTGGGGTTTTCCCTATGGAGCTGCCTCTATCTCTGTCTCGTCGTCTCCTAGGGTTTTGGATTAACAAACCACAATTCACGAGGCTTGAATCATTCTCCCCACTTGCTGGCGAAGATCCCCAGATTTTGCTCCTACGGTTTTTAAAGCAACGATTTTTTTTTTTTTTTTTTTTAAAGCAAAATCTTTAACAATGAGATCGAGATCGGAGAGTAAAGAAGACGTCGGAGAAGATGAACTCCGACGACGAAACCCTTATGAAGTCCTTGGCATACCTACCAATTCGACTGATCAAGAGATCAAAAGTGCTTATCGAAGAATGGCTCTCAGGTCTTTTCCCAAACTCTGTGACAAAAAGTTTAAAACTTTTTGTAAATTTTGATGTTGTTTGTGATGCCATTTAGGTTCAGAAGTGATGAAGAGGTTTGGATCACTACTTGGTGAATCCAAGCTGTGTTTGTTGTTATACTAGTACTGAAGTTTAGTTATATTTCAAGGTACCATCCTGATAAGAATCCAAACGACCCGGTTGCAGCTGATATGTTTGAGGAGATTACATTTGCTTATGAGGTCTTGTCTGATCCGGAGAATCGGCATCAGTATGATGATACTACTGGCTCTGAGGTGAGGTTTCAATACAAGTTCTGAGTTTTTTTTAACATCGTTTCCTAATCTTTGATGGTTGATTGAGACCAAATGGTTTAGCGTTGTAAGGTACATGTGTTTTGCTACTGGCTTCATTAGTCTTGGAACAAGCATTTTACACTTTTGCAGTGTCTAGATAAAGTTAAATCACATAGTTTCTAGTTCTTCTTTAGATGCCCTTTTGTCCAAAATCGACTAAATTTTACTATATCTAGTTTTATATTGGTTGACCTGTGGTGTTTATGTAGGCTCCTGATCCGGAAAATGAAGATCTTGAGCTTGATCTTTCAAGCTTAGGAGCTGTCAATACAATATTCGCCGCGCTGTTCAAGTGAGTTTCGTTGAAACAGGCTTTCTCTACTCTCTGTTATTCCATTACTACCAAAATTCCCTTAACAACTTGATGATTTTGTTGAACACAGTAAGCTTGGTGTGCAAATCAAGACAACTGTCTCAGCAAATTTATTGGAGGAAGCGCTGAATGGTACGGTTACTACTTTGCCTCTTATGGTTGGGCAAGGTGTTTCCAGAAAGGTATGATAATTTAGTTGTTTAATACTAGCATTGCATTTCTTTGCATTAATGTGGTTCTGTAATCTTCTCTGACATATTTGCTTCTCTAACAGGTTGAAAAACAATCGGCTCACTTTTATTCTGTTACGTTAACAGAAGAAGAAGCCGAGGCCGGATTAATCTGTAAAGTGCAGTCATCTTCTAAGAACAAATTCAAGGTGCGTTGGCACAAACTTTTGCCTTTCATGCTCATGAGTCTCGTAGTTGTTTTTCATATTCTGTATCATACCTTCTGATTCCTTTTGCTTTTCAGTTACTTTACTTTGATCAAGAAGAGAATGGAGGACTGAGCTTGGCCCTACAGGTATCAAGTTCCTTAACATATGTCAAAAGTTCTGCATCCGGTTGACTCGTCATGCCTCTAAGTTTGCTCTGGTCACTAAACTATGTTTTATTTGCTTTCATTCTACAAAAGGAAGACAGCAGGAAAACAGGAAAGCTCTCAACTGCAGGGTTATACTTTTTCGGCTTCCCTGTTTACCGTTTCGATCACAGGGTTAATTCAGTTAACTATCTTCTCTTCCCTCTTTAAGTTCACACTTTTATATATATCTCTCAGTCACCAATGTACTCAGTTGTCTACCTTTTGGTCACAGAGGGCTCTCTCAAGGGATCCAGAGACCGGATTTTTCAAAAGGCTCGATGCATTCCAACCGTTTGAGATCACTGAACTGAAACCTGGATCTCATGTATTTGCTGTTTACGGTATGTTTTGTTTCATTCAATTACACTTATAAATGAGTTACTAGACAACTCTGTTAGAAGTAAAGTAACCTCACTTGGTGTCATATTACATTAGGTGACAATTTTTTCAAAAGTGTGAGCTACACTCTAGAAATATTCTCATCTGCTCCATTCGAAAATGAGAAAGAGAATCTCCGGTCCACTGAAGCACATATAGTCTCGAAAAGAACTGAGCTATTGAAGTTTGAGTCTGAATATCACGAGGTCTTTGCACAGTTCACAGAGATGGCTAGTAAATGCACAGGGGAAGTACAAGAGGTGAGAGAGAGAGCTGCCAATATCACACCGTTTTCTTGGTTACATAACTGACATTTGTTTTGTTTGCAGATCGATGAGCTTCTCAAGAGGAGGAACGAGATATGTGCGGCGTACACAATCTTTCCACCGACGAAGCAAAGTTCAAGCAAGAACAGAAGCTGGAGCAAGGGAAAGAGCAAGAAAAAGAGCAGTCTTCTAATGGAACCTAGAGAAGAAGGAGAAGTCGCAGTTAGGGAAGAAGATAGAGTGAAGAAGAAGAAATGGTACAAAATTCAGCTGAGGCAAGACAAGAAAAAAACCTGAAGACACTCTTCTTGAGTTTGTTTCAGGCACATAGCTACATTCCAAAAACGATATTATATGTTTCAGTGATAATGTTGTTTATGCACATAGCTACATTCCAAAAGTGGTATATGGTTTCTTATGCTTTGTCAGGTTCATCTCTTTGCACGCTTCTTCGGATTCATCTCTTCATATGTTTCGACAGTTTCACATTCACATTCTCTGTCCTCACTACTGCCAACTGCTTCTTCTTCGGAAGTTTTGCTGAAGCAGTTGGAGTAATTGAGTTGCGCATATGGAGTGTTATAAGGGCAAGTAAGGCTCTCCATTGATTCACAGTTTTTGCTGAGTGAATCTGGTAGTAGTGATGTGAGTCTTCTGCAGTTGTGTAGATAAAGTTGTACCCGATGGAAACTTCTCAGGCAATATGGAATCCTCTCAACATTAGTGTAGCTTAGGTATAGCTGCCTAACACTGCGAGGAACATTTGTTAATGCCTTAAGCGTTTCCATTGCTGATTATGTTGAGAACACGAAGATGAGACCATAGCCTAATTGATGAAGGCACTTGTTCTACCTCTCTGATGGAGATAGAGAACTGTGACATGTCTAGAGATGTATGGAAAGTTTCTCAAACTTTGGCATGCTGTCATATTGACCGATTCAAGAGATGCCAAGTTCATGTGAGTTGGAATGACTTCTAGCTTTGTGCAGGCATACATGCTCAACACTTTTACTTTTGTGAAGGTTTCGAGTCCTCTTGTATGTTCACTCGGTTATTTTCATCGCTTACACTAAGGAATTGAAGGTTGCGCATTCTCTTGAAAGCTCCTTCGCTTACAAACACTTTGCTGATTTTGGATGTGTATCAAAACGATATGCCAAACACGGTTCTAGTACCCTATACCAAATTCCAAATAGAAGAAACTATTAGCACAATACCAAATACGAAAAAGAAAGTGTAAAAGAACTTACTATATTATATTCAAAAACATCGTAAATCTCATGATCATCAATTAAGATGTGGCGTTTCCAAGGTTCTTGTCTATAAATGGCTTGTCTACCCATTTGTTGTAGTAATTTGTGCATCACTATATATGTCTATGAGACTATTGACTAGGTTTCTCAACCCATATTCGACATCCTAATTACACTCACCGAGAATGGCTTTTAAATAATCTGGTCCGTGGAAGCTCCGGAAGACGTTGTATCTCCAACTCCGAGAAGGAGGAGAAGACGAGAAAGAGGAAGCCATGAGAGATTGAAAGAGTAGTTAACGAGAATTATAGTATTTCAAAAGGGTAGCTATATTATGAAGACCAAGTCAGTGTATTAGTGCAAATGCGTAAATAGAGGAGAAAAAAATGTCTCAACTGTTTCTCTGTTTTCATTTTAAAGACCGACTTTTGACTATTAACGGAAAACTACAACTTTAAGAACATATTTTTTCGAAAATTTGGAAAAGGTCATTGTTAGTGATGGACTTGTGAGTGAATCTGGTTCAAACAAGTGCGAAAGATTTGGGGATTATTTAAATCTTACCACTTTTTTTTTGTCAGTTTTAGTGGAGAAACACTTTGATCACAACTCTTGGAAAATGGATCACAACTCTTGGCAAACCATTATCATTTATGGATCGATATTAACCAATTTGTCTATGGAAAACATATATTTTCTTAGCATTTCCTTTTTTTCAAAAAAATTTGATTGGTAACCTTTGACGGCCTTGTTTGCAAACGAACTGTCTTGAAGATTACCAATCAACTTGACGATTAGAAGAAGCAATTGGAGTAGATGATTGGAAAAGATGGTTGAAAAGAGTGGTTAGAAGGAGAAAAACCGGCGGTTGTCAACCGCCCCAAAAACAAAGTGGTTCGTTTGCAAATGAGACAGTTGAATTTATTTTTAAATTCTATAAATTTTTAAAAATAATATTCATATTTATTATTTTCTAAAGGAACTTATGAAAATAAAATTATTTTTTTTGAAATGTTTTCATATTTAATTTATTTTTATGTTATTTTCTATAATAACTTGTTTACTATTCAACCGCTTGTTACCAATCAAAACTATTATTTAACCGCTCATTTTAATTTAACTGTTTTTTCTTGCATTTTTTCGAACTGCCTTTTTTTGAACTGTCTTCTTTATAACTGCTAAAAATTTTTTAACCGCCTCGTTTAAATGTTATTATCAATCGAAGCGTAATGTAATAAATTGTGAAACTTGAAGTCCATATAGAGAGGAACACAAGCATTAACAATTAAATTATTAAAAATCAGTGAAAATTATATATATATGGTATCATGGGAATCATGCTGAACTCGTCCATATGAATATACTTTACTTTTTCCAATAAGTGCCAATAAGAAGACACAATTGGGAGAGGAAATCCTCTAAAATCAAATAAATAAAATTTATATCAAGACATTCTATCTATATAATAATAGCAATCTGAATAAATATTCTTCCAAATCTATTTATTTCTTTAAAAAAAAAATTAACAGTTTTTATTTAAACATGTTAAGTGTTCAATGAATTCGAAATTTAATAACCAATAATTTTCAAGTACTCAAAATTGTTTTTAGACATACAATATTTATAGTGAAAAATTTCCTATAATTTTATAATATATATATATATAATGTTTTGAAAATAAAATTTAATCAGTTTCTTAGAAAATACATTTGATATATACATTTTTTACTTATTAACATTTTAAAACCCGAAAAATAATTGAAAGGGTCACATTTTCCTGTGGTTATTATAACCATTTTTCATGTAGCTTGTCACTTATGTAATTGCAATCTTATTCATGTTTAAGTTACTAAAAACACTGTTTTCAGTTATTTAGATAGAATTTTAATTATTAAAATATATTAAAAGAAATGATTCTAACCTGTTTGATTGAAAGATCCCCAAACCAAAAATTCCTGATTATTTCTATGCTAGGATCCTCAAACAAAAAATTCCTGATTATTTCTATGCTAGGATTCTAACCTGTTTGATTGAAAGATTCCCCAAACATCTTATATTCTTATGTTTATTCCCACATAATTATATAGTTCAACATATATATATATATATATAGATGTAAATGTTTTTATATCATATGACATCACCTTATGAAGAAAGAGTTAATTGAACAAATGTAATAGATATTAATTAGATAAATTTCAACTCAATATTTTGTTTTTAGATATATTTTCTTTATCACTTTATGTTGTTGTTGTTTAAATAACAATATGAAATCATTGAATATGACACTATACATTTTCAAAATAATTGTATGAAAAATTTAGAAAGATATTAAAAATATTAATTGAGGAACACTCTTAAAATGACATGATGATACAAATAAATGCGATTAACAGTTGCGTATTTTTGTAGCTTAATTTTTTTGTTTTTATAAAAACAATTTCTACAGTTGCTTCTCTTTAGAAAGTTGCGTTTGTTCATTGTAAAGATATGTATCTTACAAACAGTTATGTCTATTCAAACTCACACATTTTTTGAAATCTATAGTTATGGTGATGCCATATGTTTTCATATAAACATTTACATATAAATATGTTCAACTATATAATTATTTGGTAATAAACATAAGAATATATATATATATATATATATGTTCAAATGTATAAATGTTTGCAACTACTATTTATACAATATTGAATTAGAAAAAAGAACTAAATAAAATATGTGAATTTGAGCACATTAGATATTATTTTAAAAATGCAACTACCTATCTTGTGTTTATAGCATTAAACATTATTTATTTATTTGTAAAGATTTGTATCCCTCAATTGCATATTTTAAATATAATGTTGTTCAAAATGATTAAGTGAAATATGTGTAAACATCAATGACAAAATCTGTAAATATTATAGTCAAAGGGTAACACATTATTTAAATGAACATAAAACTCTTTGAGAACGACACGTCAACATGAAGTTTTCGTTAATCACACGTTAAAGTAAAGTTATCTTGTAAGGATATTTCTCGATAAATATATAAAGAATTTTTTAAAAATTGTATTTTTGTAAATAATTTAATAAATATATATAATTAAAGTTTTTCTTTGTTTTTTAATTAAAAATGAGTTCCCCCCCATATCAGAGGGGATCAATACCTCCATTTTTGGTTTAAACTTTTAAGTTTTGGTATATATAGTAATGAAAGGTTTAAACTTTTAATTTTTGGTTTTAACAACACCTCCAATTTTTATCTCACATTCAATTACTCTTCTCTTTACATGTTAATATTGTCAAGTATGTTATCTCGCTTTAGCCTCTGAGTTAAAAAAAAAAAAAACTTATTTCTTGTTTTTAATCCGATAAAAATGAAAATTTGACCACCCTCATCATTAGATATATGCAATAGGTAAATTCAGTCAATAATATATATATATATATATATATATATATATATTTTTGTTATCAAAAAATTAGCTCATATGAGCCAATTCCGTGAAAAACTGTTCAATAATGTTCATTCAACAACTGTTCAATAATGTTCATTGAACAAAATTTTTTTGAACAGTACCTGATAAGATCGTCTCAAGATTTTTCAATAAAGAATCTGTGAAGAAAACTGTTATTTTTTTTTTTCAAACCGTTGGGTGTATTTATGGAAGCATAGACCTCATCTCATCTTTGGAGTGAGAGAGATCATAAAAACAACCCATATCAAACGTATGCACAAAATTTCTCCAAGAAACTTTGGTCATCGATTTAGGTAAGCAAACAAAACCTTTTTGAAAAAGTTTGGTGGACACTTTTTATGAGGCTTATGCGTCCATAATCATTAGTGATTTTGAAAAAATCATACACATTTTTATTAGCTCATTGAGAATTTTAATGACGTAATCAACATTCTTGAAAAGATTTTTAACAAAAAACAAAAATTCACGACAAGATACTTAAGAAGATATTGAACATCTAACATCTGATTATGTTGATGGGGATGGTAATTGTGTAACATGAATTTTCCTCGTGTAGCACATGATGATGAATTTTGGGTTTTCATAGTTATTGTATCAAAGAGAGAAAAATAGTTCATTTATTCAAATAACTATTACTGAGAGCAAAAAAAGAGAGTTGATATGTTCTTCATATGTAAAATGGAAGATAAAGTGGGGAGAAAATATGGCAATGGAGATTTGTGTCTATGAATATATAAAACGATGTTAAATTTTGTAACATCCACGAACCAGAATTCCGGTTTTGGGATGTGCATCGATCAATGCAAGTATTGCATCGGTCGATGGAAAGCTGGTTTGTTCGCGAAGCGAGTAAGTTAAGCGCTGCGTTTTGGTGTTAGGAAACCTTGGAAGTCGAGTTTAAAAGGAGCTGTTGTCGTCTTTAGTCGGGTTTAGCTGCTTTTTAGAGAGAAAAGAAGAGAGAAACTGTTCTTGTGGCGTTTTGAAGTTTTCTAGCTTTTTCCTGAGAGATCTTGCATGTGGAGTGGAGATCTGTCGCTGAGATCATTGTATGAGCTTGCTAGGAGTGTAGATCTGTCGTTTTAGTGTCAGAATCTTCTTTTGATCTGTTCTAAACTTGGAACATAAGAGCAATAACACACAAGTGGGCAACAACCCGCATATTCAATGAAGTTGAGAGACCCTCCTTGATTCACAGCTTCTCCAAGACGGACTTTTCTAACGAACCCATTATCTCCAATGATGTAAGCTGCAACCTCATCTTCATGAGTTCCCATATAGTAGTTATTTTAGGGAAACATATCAGTTTTAAAATAGAAAACTACGCAAATTATAGTTATAGTATCTTTCATTCGGCAAATAAGCATTAGAATAACACACAAATGATTAAGACTGGAAGTAGTATTCTTACGTTAATCATGTTCACCAACTCTCCTTACTTTTCATTATGTATTTCTTCATTCTTGTATGTATCCGGGTAATTTAATTACCTTGTAACAGTACATAAAAAATATTTACACTTGAATAAGATCCAAGAAAAAACTTGAAATCTTTAACAAGAAAAACGGGGGAAAAGAGCCCATGCCATGATGGATGAGATGACGATTTGACGAGCGTGAAATCTTTAACAAGAAAAACAGAGGAAAAGAAGCCCGGGGAGGGTGGAAATCATCTAGAAGAATAGAGAACGCATGCCAGTCTTCAGGGGCTGTAACATCCGTGTTTCGGGATTATATTTTGGGTTGTGTCGATTAAACTAAAAAGGTGGATTTTTAATTTATTTCGGTTTAATTAAATCCTGTTTTAATCTAATTAAACCAAATCTCCCTATTAGTCTTTCTAAAAGTGACGTCTCCTTCTCCTTTTTGTGGATTGTCAACACTGGAGTCTTGGTCTATTTGGTGTGATGCTTCGTGACGTCTCGGGGTCGAGAGAGCCTTGGTCAATTTGGTGTGAAGGAGAAGGAGAAAGAGATCAACAAAGCTTTATCTTAGAGAGTAGGGGAAGGAGAAGGAGCAAAATCGTTAGGTTTGAGAGGAAACAGTTTCGACACATCAAATCGTTGTCAAAGGTAACAAAATTTGGTAGAGTTATTCCCAAGTGTTTTATTGTCATTCTCTTTTTTAAAGAAGTGGATTTGTATTTAAACTCGATGAGTTATTGGCAGTTTCGTGAGACACGTTTTCTGAGACGCGAGTTGGGACCATCTGGGATTGTAACTGAGATCGTGGTCTCGTCTAGTTTCTGATCGACAAGAGATTTTGTGGGATTTTTTGTGACGTCTCGGGGTAGCTTTTCACCAGAGGGATTTGATAGTTAACATCTTTTATTTATTTATTTTAGGGTTTCATCCTTGACACTGTTCTTTTCTGATGTTTCTGTCCAGTTTGCTTCAAGGTTGCTTTTGGTTATGTGACTTGTTGTAGGACGTTTCTGGACTGTTTCAGACGTGAGGAGAGTCTCTCCTGGTGAAGATGTTGTTAGAATCAGCTTGTTGAGGTGAGTGTGTGACCATGAGCTTATCTGAGCGATTGGGTTGTATGACTTGTTTTGTGTGATGATATGTAGGTGTGCTAAATGTGTTATTGGGTGATCTGCTCAATGACTAGTTTGTTATGTTTTATTTGTGGTTATACTCTTGATTTGCTAATATGTATAGCTCGTAGATGGGAGGATCGCCTCACTGGGTATTTATGGTAATACTCACGCATCTCATTGTGTTTGTGGTGCAGGTAAGTTATGTGTAGCGTGGAATCATGACTATAAGCAGAAGGATGATCTAGAGTCTCGATTGTGTGTTTTTGGTTATGATATTTATGTTAGAACCTTATTTAGAAGTATGTTAGGTTGGTGGATAGAATGGTTAGGAAGGATATTGTATTGGTGATTATTATTATATGTATTCCACTGTGCATGTTATTGATTTATTGGTTGTGTTGTAATTAAATATTATGGAGTATTTAATTATATTATTATTATTATTAAAAAAAACGGGTCGGGTCGTTTCAGTTTGATATCAGAGCCCTTAAGTTTCCAGGACGGGTTAATGGATGGTTTAGAGCAGTTTAGGAATTTAATTGGGAGAATTATTTTTCTGTTGTTTGATGAATGATGTTTTTGATCGAATTGATTATGAGTAGTTCGTCAATTTGCATGTGGTATGGAGTTCTAGTATCATCCTCTTCGAGCCTTGATGAATGATGTTGTTGATGGAATTGATTATGAGTAGTTAGTCAATTTGCATGTGGTATGGAGTTCTAGTATCATCCTCTTCGAGCCTTGAATGAGATTCCACGGTAAGTTATTTAGTGTGTTGATAGTCGTGTAGTGTTTTTAGCTTCTATGCGGGAAGTGCAGTTGGCTATTGACAAGTTGTTGGAAAGTAGGGGATCACGCCTGTATCGGGAAATACCGTTGGCGGTGATTTGTGAAAGTGGATGTGTTGGAAATGGAGAGGTGACAACTGACTTGCTCAAGCCTTGTTTTTCAAGCATCATTCTCTCCTCCTCAGCTTCCCTCAGATCCTCACTTAATTCCGGTTCGATGACTGCTCTATAGGTATCAAGCAATTCCTGGTGTATGAATCCCTCTTTACCATCCTTTGTTAGAGCTGTCTGTAGGCAATCTCCGATCGTTACTTCCTCAAACGCTTCCTCGCTTAATTTATCTAATTCCTCTATCCAGAAAGTTTGCCCTGCGATTGTGGGCTTTTTTATAGTTTCCCGAATATCGAACTACATAGTGAGGTCTTCGCCGAGGTTCAGATTGATCTTCCCGTTCCTCACATCTATCATTGCTCCTGCGGTGGCTAAGAATGGTCATCCTAAAATCATCAGATCCTTTGGTTCTACATCTATTTCCAAAACCACGAAGTCGGTCGGTACTTCCACTGATCCTAATTGTATGTCGGTGGTCTTGAACTTCTCAAATCCAAGTCGTTTGGCTACAGTTAATGGCATTAGGGTGACCGATGCCCCCAAGTCACAAAGACATCTTCCGAATGTCAGAGGTCCAATCGAGCAAGGTAATGTGAATGATCTAGGGTCACTCAGTTTCTTGGGTGCAATCGTTCTCTGGATGACAGAACTACACTCATGGCTGAGTATAACCATTTCTTGGACTTGTTTGATCTGTTCCATCACCACATCCTTTAAGAATTTCTGGTAAGGTGGTATCAGGTTGAAGGCATCCATTAGAGGCATGCAAAGCTCGAGTTCCTTCATCTGCTTTTCTTCGAACCAGGTCTTATACTTCTCAAGAAGCTCTTTGTGAAACCGTCCAGGGAATGGCAGCGGCGGTTTGTAAGGTGGAGGAATGAATCGTCTCTCTTTCTGTTTGTCAGTTGGTGGTGAGCTCACCCGAACGTCCATCCAATCATTTGTCAGGGTGACCAGATCCAGTACAGGGTCGGGTTGATCTGCTGAATGATTTGGTGGATGAGTAGAAGTTGGCGGCTCACAGAGATCCTCCCCAACTAAATCATTGCTGTCCTCAGTAATGGTTGGTGGTGCCTCATGAGTCGGTAAATGGCGTCCACTCCGTAGGGCTATGGCAAGAGCAGACTCTTGGCTGGTGGAGGTTGAAGCCGATTTATCAGTAAGCGTCTGAATTCGTGAGCTCAAAGCGTCAAACTTGATATGCAGCTTTTGATAATTGGCTGATAAGCGACTAGCAAGATCGTCGAATAGTGTGTTCATGTCGAGGGCATCACATTTCTGAGTGGGCAAGACTTGTTGCATCATCGATAGCAAGTCTAGTGATGATGAAGGTGGCAACAGATTTTGCGATGAAATTGTATTATACTGTTGTGTCGGTGGGGGTAGTTGCCTAGCAATAGGTAAGCCACAGTTTAAACTATTTGGAGTGGCTGGATTGATAGTCCGGTGATTGTGGATGTAATATACCCCTTCAGGAATAGCATTCTCCCCATCTTGTTACCGAAACTGGTGTTCCTCAGAGATTGAATGGACATGTTGTTGCTGATTGTGGAGTTTGTCCAATTTGTCATTGAGTGCTTTCATGTCTCGCTTGTACTTGACATCGTCCTCTTCAGAAGATCGTATTGTGCGATCATACTCCTCATTGTAGTGCCCATCAAATTGGGCTAACTTCTCAACTAGGTCCCAACCTTCATCAACATCCTTGTTGAGAAAATTTCCATTACTAGTGGTGTCCAGCAACATCCAAATCTTAGGGACTACACCGCGGTAAAGTGTACTTAGCAAAGAAGCATTGTTGACTCTGTGATGTGGGCATCGACTGGTGTATCCCTTGTAACATTCCCAGGCTTCACTGAACGTATCATTGCTTTTCTGAACAAAGCTGGAGATGTCATTATGCAGCCTTGCAGTTCTGGAGTTGGAGAAGAATTTGTCGAGGAACGCCTTTTTGCATGCTTCCCATGTGGTGATAGACTCCTTGGGAAGTGATTTCTCCCAAACATGTGCTTTGTCACCCAAAGAAAATGGGAAAAACCGGAGTTTGAATCCATCTTCACTAACTCCATTGATTTTGGTGAGGCTACAGAGCCTATCAAACTCATCTAAATGATCCGATGGGTCCTCCATTGGCAGTCCATGAAACTTGTTGCTCTGAATCATCTGGATGAGACTACTCTTGATCTCAAAATTGTTTTTTTGAACAGCAGGGTATGAGTAGATGGAGCATCTCTTGCTCTTATGTTGGTCCTCTCTTGAGAGGCTTGTGGACCATTCTGATTATTCATGACCTCCTCAATTGTTGTTGGCTGCGGTTGTTGTACTTGTTGACGGAGTAACCTTGGTCTGTCAATGTTGTCGATGAATGGACTCAAGTGTTGGCTACCCTTGGACCGTGTTTGCATGCACAATCAGTTACAGAGTGGATACACGAAGGCCAAATCGATCCAGGTGATCGAGTGACGGGTCGGGTGGGTACTCGGGTTGTACCTGAAATGCAAAACAACCAAACACAAAAGTTCCGAACTGATGGATATAAAAAGAACTTGATCTAGCAAGTGCTGAAAAATCTTAAATGTAACAAACAAAATTCAACCAAATGGCAACGACGCCAAATAGATAACAAGATTTTCATCCAGGGTATCAATTCACTATGCAGTTGGAGTACAAAAGGTTATCAATCCAAATGGTTGTTATGCTAGCAGATAAGATATTATCAAAACAATGCATGTCAAGCCAAGCAATAGTGGGGGTCTTTCTAACAACCTAAAGTAAGCAAAAGTAAATAAAAGAACAAGAACCACACGACCTAAGCACTCAATGCAAACATTCGGGTACATGATCGAGTGGGTAATCGGATGACAGAAGAAATCAAGAACACAAGGATGAACAGCTCAAAGGTATACCCGAGGCTGGTGATTGAGTACCAGTTCGGGTAAAGGGTCGAATTATAGGTAAAAGCTAAACAATCAAGATGCGAAAGCTTCTAAGGATGGGGTAATCGACTCATAAGTGCTCCTGATCAAATTTGGATGTCTTACATGCCTCAAGCAAATATTCCATAGACAATGAATCTCTAAACCTTGCTAAAACACACTCGTGATAGAAACAATCAACCTTAATCACTCCCCTACCCAACTCTCGTTGGAGAAACATAACTAAGCAGGCATTAGAATTCGATTCATTATTGTCAATAAAATCCTTACACATCTAATCTCTTAGGCTAAGTGAGTAAATCTATAGCATTGATTGATTCAAGCATTTCAACAACATCTGTCAATGGCAAAACACTCTAGATCTAATCTCAACCTCTCGGTCTGAAAATAGCATTAAGAACACCAATCTAGAAAGGAACTTTTATAAAATAAACATTCAAGCTAAGACATACTAACCGATCAAGAACACATATTTGTCTATCCCATCCTTAGAAACCTTGATTCACTACTTAGATCTCATGGTGAAAAGCATAAAAACACAAATGAATGAAAGTTTCATTGAATTGAAAATAAGATAAAAGTGATAGAGTACATAATCGAAACTGAAAAGAAAGCAAAAAGAAATAGAAATCGAATCCTAACAGAGCAAGAAAATGTGTAAATCGCTCTCTCTCTCTCTCTCTCTCTTAGAAGCTCTCGCTCTCTGGTTCGTGAGTGTCTGCGACGTGTTTTGGGCGAGAAGAAGAAAGGGGGTTTATATATGGAAACCCCTTTAACCTACCTGCTCAGTTATGCCCGAAGGTCCTCGGCTAGGGCTTCGTGTTGTTCTTCCTGCGCTCAGATCCTCTTTGATCAGGTTGAGGTTCAGACTGTTCTTCTCGCACAATCACTCCTTCGGGTATATGTTCAGGTTTTACCTCATTCTTCCCTATTTTGGGCTCCAAAGCACCTGTTTTCATTCAAAATACACAAATGCAACAATGCAGCACCCTAAATGGCCTAAATGCAAATTCCTACGGTTAAGGACCTAAAAATGCTAAGGTTAGGGTATATATTATGCAAAATATGGACAAAAAGGGTGTCTAAAACATGTAAATTGGAGAGTTATCTGGTACCAAGCGGTTTTTGGGAGGTATTGATCATATTGTTGCTGATGCGTGGAGGATGAGAGTGGAACGTAACTTCCAGTCTCTCAGATGTCCTGAGGAGTTTTGGGTGGATATAGCGGTTCACAACCTGATTGGTGATGCTCAGTTGTGGTGGAGTTCTGTGGCTGCTAGGAGAGTGCAGAGGGAGATGTCTAGGGCTGACTTCGTCATGGAGTTCAACCGCAAGTATTTTCATAGAGAGGCACTAAATTGGTTGGAGGTGAAGTTCCTTTAACTATCTCGGGGGACTCGGTCAGTGCGGGAGCTGGAGTTGGAGTTCAGTCGACTTCTGATGTATGGGGTCCGGCAATAGAGTCTGAGGAGGCTCAGATCAGGAGGGTTTTGAGGGTCCTTCTTGACGATTTGAGGGTTCACTGTAGAAGGCGGAGTTATGCTACGCGTGCATAGCTGGTTGAGACTGCAGCAAAGATTGAGGAGGATACCCGGGCACAATCAGTGGCGGTTAGTCCAGCAGTTCAGCCTAGGAAGGCTTAACATTCTGGAGGTTCTGGCAAGGGCGGCAAGCCTGCGCAGGGAAACAAGAGGGAGTGGGAGGCTATGCAGAGGCCGAGTGGTGTAGGTTGCTTTGGGTGTGGGAGCATGGACCACAAGGTTCCTAGCTCCCCAGAGGAGTGCTCTGACAGCAACGGTTCGCGTAAACCCGTGCATACTTAAGAATTCATGGAATTTTTGTCCAAAGAAAAGAGGAAAAAAAGCAGCAAAAATAGCAAGAGATTGATAAAAAAAAATACAATGATACCCTAGAAAATTAGGGAAAAATCAGTATCTTGGAAGTGAGAAAAGAGAGAGGAAAAGAGATGTATGAAGAATGTCTTGGCCTGAAGAGAATCCATATGCCATTTAACGATATTATCTTGGTAAAAATTCACCTTATTTGTGCTTAAATATTGACTAATGAGATGGCAATGT
Source organism: Camelina sativa (assembly GCF_030686135.1). NCBI lineage: Eukaryota > Viridiplantae > Streptophyta > Magnoliopsida > Brassicales > Brassicaceae > Camelina > Camelina sativa. The sequence goes on along the minus strand of NC_141886.1, from coordinate 8,693,609 downwards.
AGATTTTAGAGATTCCAAAGGATTGTGGGATTTGAGTAAGGAATGTTGATTCTTTCCATTGGTTAAGTATAAGAAGTAAGTTCTTGAGTCAGGTAAATGAAGAGTGCGAATAAGAATCATCATGGGGTTGAGTGAGTTCCCAGTTTTCATACCTCTTTCACAAGTTTAACCTTCTGTTTTGCTTAAGGGCAAGCAAATACTAAGTCTGGGAGAGTTGATATATAATGGTTTTTGAGGTTTTTAACCATGATATAAGTGTGCTTTTTGAGTCTTTTTATTTTTTTTAGGATGTTTTTGAGTATCTTCAGGTTTTCTAGGATTTTGACACAGATGAAGCAAGATGGAGAAATTTGGATCATTTTGGAGCATTTAACCGGAGAAATCAACTTGGAGCTGATCAAGAGTGATGGTGTCGGTCGACACCCATGTAAGCCGACACACGAGCCATGTTTTGGAAGTTTTACAAAACTTCCCGAAGTTTTCCATAATTTCAACACTAGTCCCTGACGTGTTTTACGACATATATATAATGTTTTTAGGTCTTAGAAACCATGAAGCTTTATTTTCTGTAACTTTTTGAGAGAGAGATCTAGAGAGCCTTGGGGAGACAAGTCAGAACTCAACCCTGTTGAGAGAAGATTTCGAACTCCCTTACTTCTTTATTCTCTTTTTTATGCAATTTATTCAACTATTGATTTGTGTTCTTACAATGATGTCTAAGTAGTTTGTTTGTTAGGTTTAGGTTTTTTCATAGGGTTTTTATGGATTATTATATCTGATTATTTTTAGTATTCATTATCTTCTGTGATCTTCATCTTTGGTTGTTCTTCATATTAATTCTTGATTGATCACCTAGAATTAATAACCTAGGAAAAGAAATTGATATGAGGATATAATTGATTTTTCTGATTAAACCTTTTGATGAGCAAATTTACTTTTTACAAAGATATTTGATTTAGTTTTTTTTTTGTGAATAATCTAAACTTGTTTTAGAGCTGGTTTTAACCTTGAATTTTACGAAGAAATTTGGATTTTCGGGTTTTAAACTTAGATAATATTTGCAGCGAGAACTGATTTATTTTACAAAAGAGTTTAGAGTTTTAGATATGATTTTTGATTGCTTGAAGTATTTAATTATTTGATTTAATATTCTGTAATTCCCTGAAAAATTCCTTAGACGTAGTTTTTTAATTCATTGAATTTACAACTCTTTAATTTAATATTTTTGTATTGCTATTTTCTAAATTAAATTAATTTGTTTAGCGTAATAATAAAACTCTATAATCTATACTACAGTTATGGGTTGCGGTTATAATAAAACTCTATAATATTTTTGTATTCGTTTTGTCGTATTTTACATATATCACCAGAATGGAACACCAACCAGGTTGCGGTTAGACCGCTCTGTCCAGCTGGTCTTGTCTCAGTTTAAAACTTAAAAGTATTGCTTAAGTGAAATATATATACACTACAACAAAAGTCCACATTCATAGCACATGATAATAGCTAAATTTCCTCAACTGCTATTAAAGATTGTTTATAATTTTGGTTATTATACTATAGCGTTTATTAAACGCTAAGATGGAAAATCTCTAGGTGGGAATCTAAAATTGTTTTATCCGCCAATACTTAGCCAAAATAATTCATTTTGTACCGCCAAAACACTTCAAACCTAGAAAAAACCACTTATTAGTTATTACCAATCGAAACGGCTTCAACTGCTAGCAACCCATATCGAAAGAGAGATTAGTCTCGCGATTCATGACCCTTGAAAGCTGAAGCAGGTTATCCTTATATTTGGATTCTGTAAAGTGTTTTTTTTTTTAATCTAGTTTGAAGTATTTATATCTGAAAAATATATCTGTGAAAGACCTGAATCAGCTCTACGTTCATGACTTATGCAGATTGATTTCATGTTTTTTTTTTTTTTTTTTTTTTTTTGCAAGCATTCAAGTGTGTTCAACAACAGTCTCTCGGATTGGTAACGATCCGCAGCAAAATTTGGTTTTTGTCTCTTACATCATAACGAAGTCTCTCCCAAATCAACATGTGCATTGCCAAAGATAAGCTAACTTATGCTACTGCCTAAAAATGGTAATCATTCTTTTGTACTTGTTTAGAAATGAGAAAATTTGACAATAACGATGAAGGTTATAATTTATGAACACCATTAACGAATATATGTAATAGGAAGAACGAAATCAGCCTTTTACATCCTTAGGCTTCTCATTCTTAATATTCACAGTCGTAATTATTCCATCCTTCGTCTTCTCGAGGATCATTGGAGAAATGTATTCCTTCATTGTAAAAGAAGTCCCAGCTAATTAGGGTAGCCTACAAAATAAGTGTATTGGTATTAGACAATCTATATCTAGCATTTCATATCTAGGAGATTACCATTACATCACTAACAACTATAAATATATAACTGCTTATATAGATTTATAACACAAATCAACCAAGTCTCATTTTTCATCACCTTATATTGATAATTATTTAGTTTATTTCAGGATAGAACTTACAGATTCATGAGCCAATAGTGACTTGGGTTCTCGACCTTGTTTTGATGTTCTCAAGGTATGTGAAACCCGTAACCTTCTATGAAAGCTCCTAAGTGAATCCATCATTGGCGGCCTTCTAAACTTATAAGGTGAGTTTATGAATTGTATTGTAGGTTTTGATGTGTTTGATTGTATCATACGTCTAGTTTGGTATTTATATAAGTAATGGAGGAGAAATTATAGAGGATGTTTAGGGGTTTGATTGTTCTATTTTTCAGTTTATGTTTTTCGGAAAGTGAAAGATTTGGTTAGTTTTGGAAATGCTTTTGATTTGAGATGTTATTGTGGAGGATGTTTAGGGATTTGATTGTTCTAATTTTTTAAAAGTATGGTTGAAAGATTGATTACATGATTGTGTGTAGGCGAGTAAATAGCTAATTTTGAAATAGTCTTGATATGGTTGGTTCCTAATTCTCCGTAATACAATATTTATTATGATCTATCTATCAACATATTGATCTCTCTAATTATTTATTGTATTTGTTCACAGGTATCTGTTTGGAAATGATTGTATCAAAAACAGGATCCGAATAGAGTAATATCGCACATCTAAGGACGCGTGTTTTCACTTAATTAGATTACCTCTTTGTCCTTAAATTTTTTTTTTCTTATTCTTTTTTTTTTTTTTGTAGGGGCATTGTATGGCATATTGGTTTTATTGTACTTTTTTTTTATTACTAAGTGTGCTTCCCAATTATTAATAGTATAGATTTGTTTTTAATAAATATGTTTCTCTTTCTAAAATATAACTTATTTTTTAGTTTCACTAAAGTTTTTAACTAAACAAAATCTTTTTTGATTGAGAGATATATATTTTAGGAAAAACGTAGAGAAAGAGAAGGAAGAGAGAGAGTGTGAGAGAGAAGCGACTCGATTCAGGGCCACGAATTGGCGCGAATTCGTAGGGGAAGAAACACAGAACTCGGCGAAGAAGAAGAAGAAGAAGACTATGGCACTCTCTGAATTTTTCATTCACTATTCTCTCTTCCCGTTTTTTCGTTTTTTCGTTTAGGGTTAATTTGAGCTTATCATTTTGTTTCTAATATTATAAATTTGGTGTATTTGTACCAAATTCTTCCTACGTCATGTCCTCGCCCGACGGATAATATATTTACGCAACCGTATTTGCCATTATTCTGGTGTTGTATAGTATGATGAACTATCAGAGAAGGAGAGAAACTGAAAAAGTACTATCATAGTTTGCCTTATTAATCTCACCCAATCAGTCATAAGTTTTCTATTTTATTATTACGAAATCCAAAGCATATGATCATCCACAGTTTTCTTCTTCACTCACGATATTAACGCAAACTGTTGCCACTTTTTTGTTAGACATAAAAGATCTTAAAGGCCTCCTGCAATGCCTACAAATTGCATTAAAAGAAGTTATATACATATAAATCTATTTTGTGTAGAAACATAAGAAACAAGTGAACAATATAAACAAGCAAGTCAATCAAAAGATCTCCCTCGTCAAAATTTGATTAATTCCATATTAATGAATAAATAATATCATAATTAACAAACCTCAACTAGTTTGGGCTCAGTGCTTGAATAAAGGTAGTGAGTGACTCTCTCCTTCTCCCTTTTTAGACACAAGTCACACTGCCATATAAAACTATTGACATTAATATATATATATATATATATATATATATATATATATATATATATATTTACTTTGCTGAAATCGAATAAAATTACATATATATAGGCGACATACCTTTAGCAAATAATCAGAGCTAGAACACTCCTTCATCCACATTGATGCCTTGCGAGAATAGTAAGATACAGTATCTTGAAGCATGAATCTTTCAAAATCCTCTTCATATCTTTCTATAGTTCCCATCCCATTCTTCGCATAGACTTCTAATACGTTTTTCACTTGTTCCTTATCAATCTGTTCTCCCTCACGTTCTTTATGAATCTGGCAAATACAAGTTTCGTTCGATATAAAATTCAAGAATCAGGTTCGACCGGAGTTTTTTCATTACAAAATACCAATACGTACAAGTGCTAGTACAACTTCTGTGGCCGTGGACTGCATCTCACGATAAACCTGACGTACATAATTGCATAATCCGTTAGAAACTTTTGAGGCAGTGAACATTAGAAGTATAGGGATATGCATGACAAACCAGGTCGTGAAAACACGTCAAGCCAACTTCACTCAGTGATGGAATGCGTCTCCGAGGAATAAAGTATCTGTCAAGATAACCAAAGACCCAGGTTAACCCGTGGAGCAGAATTTTATGGTTCTTCCACCTCCTAACAAGTTCTCTTAGCATATCTTCACCATGCTTCTCCCTTAAGGATGGCAACACCTAAACCACATAAAACAAGTATTAAATATTTGCTTAAGCTTATGAAAAATAAGAGGAATATCTTTTGATACTCACAGTTTGTATAGCATAATCTTCAATCACTTCGCAATACTTCTCATAAAGCTCTGCTTCATAAGCGGGTTTATGGGTGCACATTTTGTAGGCATTTCTTTAAATCACATGAGAAATCACTGTGGTAAGTAACCGTACGTAATAGTTAACAATAACATATCATAAGATTCCAAACATTACATAAGAATAATAAGATGGCCTACGTACGTGTAAAAGTAGAAAATTTGCAGAGCGTCAAATCGTGGTTCAGACTCTTCTTCTAGAATTTTTATCAGCTTGATAACATCTTTTTGTACGAAGGACCATCCTTCTTCAAATGTAAATTTTGTGTGTAGTGCCATCATTCTAAAATGAATCAAGATCTGTAATAAAGTAATAACCACGAAAAATATTTCTGAGGTTATTATCAATACTTTCGCATCGGCATTCAAAACTAAAACTAATTAGAAAACCAAAAGAACAACTGCAAAATGTTACGGCATCCATTGTGATAACGCAAGAAATAATCACCAAGAGAGAAAGAACCACAAATTTGAAAGAAAACGATTCAAGAGCACGATACAATCTTTTGAAAGTCATCAAGAACTGTGTTTGCCAAAAAAAAAAAGTCACCAAGAACTGTGTAGAACCTTATTCAAAATTTCTTCTTAACTAAGAGTTTGTTTACAAGTTGTTAGGCCTACTCAGGAGTTAGGGGTGGATTTAGTGCCTAGGAATAAAATCAGAGATTAAAAAAGATTTAGTTGGAAACTAGTTTTAGGATTATTTTATTAAATTAATAATAAAATAAAATAACATAAATTTAAATATATGTATAGTTTTATCCGCGCTAATAGAAAGACATCAGATAAAATATAAAACTATGATATTTGTTTTTCAAATTTGCGGTAAGCACATAAAACATATTTTTAAGACAAGATTTTATGATTTTTATCAAAAGTTTGTATAATAATTATAGTAAAAAATCACAAACTCCTAATAAAACAAGAATATTGATTTCCATTTAGCTCTAAAAATAATCGGTATACATAAAATTAAGTAGAAAGTAATAGGATTAGGCATAAAATAATCGGATTAGACGGAGGGTAATCGGATGACTGATTTTTTTTTATAAACATTGTTATTAATCGAGATAGAAATGATGTGCTTAGCGATTTTGCCAGATGTAATCGATTATCTGCAGGTATCACGTACCTGGAGATTCCCAATAGTATGAATTCTATTTCACCTACTTCGATTAGCGATGCGAAATGAGAAGCTTACAAGTGAATGAGGAAATGCCTATAATATATCCTATACAAGGTTGTTACATCTAAAAGAGCTACGAGAATTTTCTCCCAATGGAAGCAATGGGTGCATTTATCATCCTGGGATTTTCTTACATGAAAACACAATTAAATGCATTAACAAAACAAAAGTAACATAAAATCTAATCCAATTTAATTTCTACTTTATGATTTAATCTACAAATTTTAATACTTATGAATATGAAAATCAAATTATTTATCATTAAAAGATTATATACAGAATCATACATAATTAAATTAAGAGAAATGAAATTCTGAACTGAATTTTAAATACATGTATTTAATCATTTATTTATATAGAAATGATTTATTTAAAAATGTTTCAAGGATATAGTATATTATAAGAATAATTAGTATATCCAGTTAACCTTTATGAGATTTTTTCCCATTCAAAATAACTATGCATAAAATTCAGAATTAAATCTAATAAAACTCAACCATAGAGAAATTATTAGAAATACCCTTTTGTAGATATCTGTTTTCAAAAATACCTTTCAATATATCTTCTTAACTATTCAACTTTGATTAATTTTCTAATAGAAATTTCTTTATTATAAGATTAGCTATTTGATAAAATTTAATTTTCTTTTTGGGGTTTGAATTTCTCATTTTTAAAAAAGATTTTGAGAACCTGAATGCTTTTTGAGGGCTCACATAATAAAGTCTTTAGCTATGTTTGTGATAGGTTGAATGATTGGAAGAATGGTTGGTCCGCAAAATATTTAACAAAGGGTGGGAAGGAAATTTTTATTAAATCAGTTAACAAGTTATGTGATGTCATGTTTTAAACTTCCCAAGGATTTGACATCTAAGTTAACAAGTGCCATATAGAATGTTTGGTGGAGTTTTAGTGATAAGGATCGGGACTACACTGGGTGGCTTGGGATAAGTTGTGTGAAAAAAAAAGTAATGGAGGTTTGGGGTTTCGAGCTATGGAGAAATTCAACGATGCGATTCTTGCTAAATAGTATTGGCGTTTAATTCAATTTCCGAATTTTTTATTTACCCAGGTGTTGCAAGGTCGGTAATTTAGGAACAAAAAATAAAGCCACATTCACCGTCATTTGGTTAGAGGAGCATTTTCTCGACAAAAAGCTTAGTAGAGCGTGGTGAAAGGTGGGTGGTGGGATCGTGTTATAATATTTCAGTATGGCGAGATCCTTGAATCCCCGCCAACATCTTTGACCAGCAAATGGTAGGGGTAGACTTTTTCATCCAAATTTAATGGTTAATCATTTAATTAATTTGGTTACTAGGGAGTGGCATTTACCTATTATTCAGGGGTTTATGAATCCGATTGGTATTCAAATTATATGGAGTATGGCTATCAGCATGACTTTTAAGCCATATCGGTTGGTATCACATCATTCAAGATTAGAGAAATATTCAGTGAAGTTGGGTTATGGGTTGGCGAGGGAGATGGTGGAAGAGGTTGAATGTGGCCCAACATGTACTGCTTTGAGTGCCCATACTTGGAATTTCCATTTTCTACCAAAAATTAAGCATTTGTTTTGATAAATTGCATTTGACACTCTTCCAATGACGGATCGATTAGCTCATCGCGGTGTTCAGTGTGGTACATGGTGTAAGAGATGTGATTCAGCGTGTGAGACAATTAACCATGCTCATTTTGAGTGTCCATGCTCGCGTAAAGTTTGAGAGTTTTCTCCGATTTAGGTTTCACAAAAGGGTTTTCCTTATGAGTCAGTGTTCTTGAATTTGGATTCTACCTTGTTGAAACAACCCCATTGTTTTTTTCAAATATATATCATTAAGCATCTAATACTACTTAATTAAACCAACAACATAAACATCACTAACTAACCAGAATAACAATATCATGCACAGCGGAATACATATAACAATAATCATCAATACAATATCATTCCTAACTACTGTATCCAACAATCTAGCATGCTTCTATACAAGGTTCTAACATTAATAACATAACCAACACCACAATCGAGACTCTAGATCATCCTCCTCCTTATCGCCATGATTTCATGTCACATATACCTGCACACCCCAAACAACATTTGAGATGCGTGAGTATTATCACTTATACTTAGTGAATCAATCCTCCCATCTAATGGGCTATATACACAAGAAATTGAGAATTCAATGACCATCACACAACCAAAAATACAATCATACCAAGAAAAAAGTATCAGCCGCCTGCTGAGAGGTTGGTGTCGATCGACACGACATAGGTTGCGTCAACCGACACACACCTTGTGTCGATTGACGGATGCTCGACATTTTGCGGAAACCCTAATTTCCATTGAGTGACACCTTCACATGGCATCGATCAATGCTCGTATGTTTGTCGCGCTGTCCTTACACATGCGTCGAGCGAGACACACCTTGCGTCGATGGAGGCAACTACCAAGCATTGTTCTCCTCGAAGATGCACGCCAGATCTCCTCCGCCAAACGTACGAAGTCCAAAACAGAACCAAATAGGAGTCTCACAGAGCCACATGAACCACAAAAATCAACCAACAAACAAAGGAATCAACCACACAACACATAAACACGAAAATCAGAGAATCTCAAACTTAGATACGCCATGGTCATGCATTCACCTTTGCAACAAGAAGATTTTGACCAACAAACCACACAAACAGCCTCTCTACCAGCTTTTATCACCTTCCAAGCCTCAAATCTCTCAAGAGCAGCTTGAAATCTCCAAAAACTCTTAGAGCAACTTTCTCTCTTCTATTTTCTCTCTGGAATCAACAATGAGGCTATTCCCGAACCCTAGGTCAACTTCCAGCATATATACTTTGATTTAGGGTCTTCCTAAACCCAATTGCCTCCAATTCGACGATTTAAATCTAACCGATCGAACTAGAAACTGTTGGTGTTGATCGACACACCACTTGGGTCGATCGACATACATCCCCAACTCGACCAATTTGGTTCACGGATGTTACACTTGTGGAGAGGATCATCTCAATCAGGAGACCCAGATTCTCTACATTAATTACCATGGATATTATGGTCAATTTGGAAGGATAGGAATACAAAAGTTTTTCAAGGCACGTAGCTCACGCAAGATGAGGTAGTTAATCAGGCTTGTGTGAGAAAATATTATGGGAGGATGCACAATCTCAGATAGAGGTTTTTTCATGTTCTACAAATCCACCAGATTTTTTGGTTCCTATGGTGATTCAAGGTCAGGGTTCCCGTTGTCAAATAGATGGCTCCTGGAAAGTCTCAAAGCCCAATTCAGGCTTGGGATGGTGGTGCTGTAATAGTGATGCTCATACTTTAGTGTTGGAAGCTAGAAGTCTTAGACGTAGTCCTTCTCCGCTCTATTCGGAGTTGGAAGCTCTGCTTTGAGCCATAGAAAGTAGAATTGCTGCGGAGCTGTTTGTTAGAGTTTCGAGACGGATTATGCAGAACTAATCGCGATGATTTAAGCTGAAACGAACCAACCACTTTTTTTAATAAGAATAATAATATAATTAAATAGCCCATGATATTTAATTACCATCCAACCAATAACATGCACAACAATACATATAACAATAATCACCAATACATTATCCTTCCTAACCATTCTATCTACCAACCTAACATGCTTCAACATTAGGTTCCAACATAAATAACATAACCAAGAACACACAATCGAGACTCTAGATTATCCTCCTCCTCATAGCCATGATTCCACACTACACATGCATTACCTGCACCACAAACACAATGAGATGCGTGAGTATTACCAGAAATACCGAATGAGGCGATCCTCCCATCTACGAGCTATACACACAAGGAAATCAAGAGTACAACCACATATAAAACATAACAACCCAATCATTGAACAGATGATCCAATAACACATTCACCACACCTACATATCATCACACAAAACAAGTCATATAACCAAATCGCTCAGATAAGCTCATGGTCATGCACTCACCTTAACAAATGATTCTAACAACAAATTTACCAGGAGAGACTCTCCTCGCATCTGAAACAGTCCAGAAACATCTTACAACAAATCACACAACCAAAAGCAAACTAGAAAAGAACAGTTTCAAAGACTAAACTCTAAAAATAAAAACCAACCGTTAACTATCAAATCCCTCCAGTTAAAAGTTATCCCGATGCGTCACAAAGTATTCCACAAAATCTCGTGCCGATTGGAAACCAGACAAGATCTCAGTTACAATCCCGATAGTCCCAATTCACGTCTGAGAATGCGTGTCTCACGAAACTGCCAATAACTCATCGAGTTTAAATCCAAATTCACTTCTGTAAAAAATAGAATGACGATGAAAGACTTGCAAATTACTCTATTAAATTTCGTTACCTTTGAAAACGATTTGATATGTCGTAACTGTTTTCTCCCAAACCTTAACGATTCTACTCATATTCCTTCTCTCTAAGATAAAGCTTTGTTGATCTCTTTCTCCTTCTCCTTCACACCAAATCGACCAAGGCTCTCTCTCTCTTTTTCTGAGACTCTAGCGTCGACAATCCACAAAAATGAGAAGGAGATATCACTATTAGAAAGACTACTAGGGCTTTTGGTTTAATTAGATTAAACCAAAAATTAATTAAACTGAAATTAATTAAAAATCCACTCTTTTGATTTAATCGACACAACTCAAAATATAATCCCGGAACACGGATGTTACAATTCTTCCCCACCAACATGATTCATCCGTGAATCCCGCAACATCATCCATCCGCCAAGGAACTCCGCGCATCTGTCACCACGGCCTGTAAATCCTCCGATCGGACTGAACAACGTCAGCAAAGGTTTCCCTAAGCAACTGTCGCAATAGTCCTCACACCCCCGTGACCCAACAGTCCACAAAACCCTGACCCCACTGGTAAGCACAACCCAAAACCCAATATCACTCCCGACCTCCGAGGTGTACATCCAATCACTATGCTCATATCCATGTCCTAGACATTGTTTTCTCCCTCACTCATACATTCTTAGGTCGCAACCTTCAAACTGCACCGCCTGCACTCTCAGACCGTCATTCTCGAGCCATACCGTCTCACTCTCGGATCGTCACCCTCGAGATCCTTGTACCAAGGGAACTACTCATCCCCTCCGGGGAACTAATCATCCCCTAGAATAACTAATCCTTTCTTCTGCCGCTGGACCTCCATCAACACCAATAAGCACACCGGCCACACCCTCAGCTCCCACCTAACCAGCATGAAAATTACTAACTTGCTAAACATTGGCACTCCAGCCACCTTGGACGAAGTAAGTCTCCAACTTAACTTCTCAAAAATTCTCTGATTTTGCTTGTTTATGTGTTATATGGTTGATTCCTTGGCTTGTTAGAATGTTGTTGAGTCTCTAATGGCTTTAGGAGGCTTCTTTGTGGCATTGGCTTGCGTTTTGGTGGTTTAGGAATGGAGATCCGACAAGTAGCTTCGGGGAAGATGATGCTCGACATGTGCGTTGATCGATGCACTATGTGCGTCGGTTGATGTAATGCGAGGGCGACGCAATTTGACCTAGGAGCATCGATCAATGCCATTTGGAGGTGTCGATCGATGCAATTAGAGATTTTGTGAAATGTCGAGCATGCATCGGTCGATCCAGTGTTGATATCAGTCGATGCAGGTGAACCTTGCATCGGTCAATGCAAGCTTGTGTCGATCGATGCAACCCCACTTGGTGTTGGTCGATGCATGGGTTGGTGTCGCTATGTCGGTCGATGTAGTGTCCTGGTTTGTTGTTTGTTTTTTGATTGTTGTTTTGATGGTTAGAGATATCTCAATTGCTTGTGTGTATAGCCCAGTAGATGGGAGGATTGCCTCACTGAGTGTTTATAAATTACTCAGGCATCTCATATGTGTTATGGTGCAGGTAAAGGCAAAGTGTGATCTTGGAATCAAGGCGATGAAGAGGAGGATGTTTTAGTGGCTCGTTGATTTGTTGTTTGGCTTCTCTTACGTTGCTAGAGTTGAGTCATAGAATGTTGCTAGGATGTTGATTGTTGGTTTATGATTCTGCTGGATTGAGTTATTGAATTATTGGTTTATTATTTATTGGTTATTGATTATTGGAATCTTTTGGTTATTTACGATGTTTGGTGTGTTTGTGGTTAGGTGGCTAGTAGGTATGGGACGTTTCAGTATGGATGTTGTGTCTGTTGTGGATGTTGTGGATTTGCATGTTTAATTGATTATGTGAGTTAGTCAATTGTGTGTGGCATGGAGTCCTAGAAAACACTTTTCAAGCCCAAAATGTGATTCCTCAATGAGTTTTTCATTTTTGTTTTGTTGAGATTGCTTGCTTAGTCTTTTGTTCATGGTAGTGCAGATGGTTAGAGGTGGTGTTGTGGCTGGTCGTGGACGCGGACGTGGTCGTGATAGGGGAAGAGGCCCCATGTCCAATCCCAGTCCATGGACCCACCTTCCTTGATGGGTTCACGTTCTCTCACTAGACTCGTGAGCCCATTCATATCCGACGACCGGTTTATTCCGTCCGGGAGGCTTTAAAGACTTGTTACCGTCTCTACAAATCACCACATGATCTTTACCTGTGTTTTGTCCTTACTCGCACAGTTCTGATAGTCACTTCCCAGAAGCTCACCCATCCTGAGACTACTCTAGCATAAGCATGCTCTACTCTAGCATAAGCATGCTCAACTGATAAGTTCTCTCAGGACCTATAACCAAAAAGATAAATGCACTTTGGTGACATAGGTGGCAAAATCAATTAATTTAAACCTCTCCTCAAGTATCTAAAACTAGGGTGTCACAATTCAACCGCACAAACAGATCGCAACGTCCTCGTTGCGCACCATGACCGTCACCCTCGACGTTGTGAGCGCAATCTATTCCCCACGAGTCAAGGTTCGACTCCGATACCAAATGTAACACCCCGACCGCCACCTCTTAGTGGGCCCCATGTCCAATCCCAGTCCATGGGCCCACCTTCCTAAATGGGCCTCACGTCCTCTCACTAGTTTTGTGAGCCCGTCTATATTCAACGGCCGATTTTCTACGTCCAGAAACTTTAAAGACTTGTTACCATCTCTACACATCACCACATGATCTTTCCATGTGTTTTGTCCTCACTTGCACAGTTCCGACAGTCACTTTGCGGAAGGTCACCCATCCTGAGACTACTCCAGCATTAGCACGCTTAACTGTGGAGTTCTCTCAAGACCCTAGACCAAAAATATAAATGCACTTTGGTGACATAGGTGGCCAAATCAATTCTTTTAAACCTCTCCGCAAGTATCTAAAGCCGGGGTGTCACACCATCGGTTAGGATACTATAGATCATAGTGTGACAACTGAGGGCGTCGGCGAGACTCAGGGTTTCCAGGAGGGGTCCATGAATGTGTCCGGTGGGGGTACCGATAGGACTGTAGGCACTGAGAGACTCCATGTGGGCGGTGTTGGTGCCGGGTTGGTCGGTGATGCTAGGGTTCTAGGAGCGGGAGTCCTAGCAGGTGGAATGTAAGACCCCGACCCTAAAATCCCATACATGGCCGTACAGGCCAAAAATATTTCTTAGGGCCTATAAAATTTCTACTCGTTCTTTTAACAATATGCAACAACGGATATGTAAATCAGGTGATATAACTTAAAAATACGCATTCATTAATTTAGATATTCAAATTATCCTTAAAAAATCATTCTTAACACCATGCATGGTACCGATACAATCCTTACAAATAAAAGCCATAATTAAAACTACCCAAGCCACCATCCTCTTCCTCCCTTGCCTCCATCACACGAGCTGGTCAGCCACTAAAATCCTAATCACCGGACCTTTCTTTTCCTGCGTCCATAAAAAGGAGGCGTAAGCAAACAAGTTTGCTTAGTGGAGCGATCATCCCGTCTCACTAAGCTCAACTCAACAATCTCAATCCGACACAGGGTATATTCCAAGCAAGTCACGCAAGTCAAACAATTCACATAGGATAGTTGCCTAAGTCGTTTAGACCAACCACCATTCATATTGCCATAGAACACATTAACCATTAACCAAGACAAGCAATTAATGAGATTAAATAAACCACGGGTCAAGAGAATCAACCATGGAACTCGGCCACAGTCACGCACTCACCTTTGGTTTTGACCTACGGTGTTAATCTCTAGGTTCCTATGCCCAATTTTGATCGCCGCCTCTACACGGACAGATCAACATCGTTAACCACCGATGTATGAACCATAAACTATCGACGGATCAAGGTGGTAGAAGACTTACCGTTCTTCTCTCGATCTAGACTTAGGGAATTCTTGGTCAAGCTCTATGGAAACTCTTCTCTCTCTCTTGCGGCGGCTAAAAGGTCTTATGCGAATTCTAGAGAATTTCTCTAAGGGTTTCTATCCTTTATATAGGGTCGACTAAACCACCTCGACTTGCCTCAAAACGATAAGCCTTATCACCCCCCTAACTTCCCATATTTTTCGCATCTATCCTTATCCGACCAACTTTGCCTTTTCCGCGAGTTTCCATTTTTCTCGGGTTTCCTTTCCCATGAGTTGGCTTAAATCTCCGCAAGATTTCCGAGTTCCCAGGCCACCCATCGGCCCATAATCTAATATTTCCATCCTTGTCCATCGGCCCGATCCATCGTTCACTGATGCGACCATTTCCGGATAATCCTACTTCACTATCACTCTCACTATCACTATCACCATCACTAGGACTTTCACTCCCACTATCACTCAGACTGTCAACTCAAACATGTGTGCATCATCTACAATGTAAGCCAAGGATCCCTTTTCCTTCAACTCAAACATCTGTTCACTACTTCGGTAGTCTCGAAATCTCCATTCTCATCTGAATCCCATCGACTATCGAATCGCAGCCATTTCCCTTTACAGACCATGATTTGTCCTATTCTCGTTCCGAGGTTGGTACCGCTATCAATCACATTCGCTTGCCGCTACCGATCTTTATCGGCACTGATTGTCGTACCGCTATCGGCACTTATCAGCACTGGTTGTCGTACCGTTGTCGGCATTTATCGGCACTGGTTGTCGTACTGCTGTCGACACTTATCGGCACTGGTTGACGTACCGCATCCATACCGCAGACGTACCATCTCATGTACCGCGTACGTACCATCTCATGTACCACCGGTACCAAGGGAACAAGTCGTTACAGCAATGGTACAGGCGCAAGCTCCAGAGGTGTAGGAGCCAGTAGCTGCGGATGTAGGAGCTCATTCTCATTATATAAGTATATTGAGAGAGATGGGCAACATTGGTACTGAGCGGTTTTTGGGTGGTTAGGATCCTACCGTTGCAGATGCGTGGAGGGCGAGAGTGGAACATAACTTCCAGTCTCTCAGATGTCCTCAGGAGTTTTGGGTGGACATAGGAGTTCACAACCTGATTGGTGATGCTCACTTGTGGTGGAGATCGGTGGCTGCTAGGAGGGTGCAGAGGGAGATGTCTTAGGTTGACTTAGTGGAGGAGTTCAACCGCAAGTATTTTTTTAGGGAGGCATTTGACCGGTTTGAGGTGCAGTTCTTACAGTTATATCAGGGGACTCGGTCAATGCGGGAGCTGGACGTGGAGTTCAGTCAATTTCTGATCTATGGGGGTCAGGCGATAGAGTCCGAGGAGGCTTAGATCAAGAGGTTTATGAGGGTCCTTCGTGAGGATTTGAGGTTCCACTGCAGAGGGCGGAGTTATGTTAGGTGTGCAGAGCTGGTTGAGACTATGGTAGAGATTAAGGAGGACATCCGAGCACAATCAGTGATGGTTAGTCCCGTAGTTCAGCCTAGAAAGACTCAGCATCATGGAGGTTCTAGCTAGGGCGGCAAGCCTGCACAGGGAAGCAAGAGGAAGTGGGAGGCTACGCAGAGGCCTAGTGGTGCAGGATGCTACGGGTGAGGTAGCATGGAGCATAGAGTAGCTAGCTGTCCCCACAGGAGTGCTACGACAGTGGCACAATCAGCGGTTTGTGTATGATATCATTGTAGGGAGCCTGGGCATATCAAGCCCAAGTGTCCCAAGTTACAGCAGATGGTAGTAGCGGCTTAGAGTGCAGCTTAGAGTGCAGCAGGTGGCATGGATTGAGCAGGCACCGCGGGTGTACACGACGGTAGAAACTTGAGGAACCAGTACTGGGGTGATCACATGTATAATTTCTGGTACCTAGACTTTGTGCATTTCAGTAGGTTCAGATTTTATGTTTTGCATGTGATAAAGTGTTAGGTTCTTAGCACATGAGGTTTGTGTAAGGACCTTGTTGTTGGGCGGGGTTAGGTCCCACATTATGTTTGATTATGGAGCTACCCATAGCTTCATTACTCTGGAGTGCGCAAAGAGCGCTAATATCTGAGGAGATCGTTGGGAGCAAGTGGGAGTTGTCAGAGCTGCGGGAGGCAAGTTCTTGAGAGTTCTTGGACGGGTGAGGGGAGTTGATATTCAGATCGCAGGGGAGTCATGGCCAGCGGATTTGCTTATTAGCCCGGTTGAGTTGTATGATGTTATCCTGGGGATGGATTGGTTGCATCATCATATGGTTCACCTTGATTGTCATCAGGGTAGAGTGGAGTTTGAGCGTCCTAGAGGGAAGTTGGTTTTTGAGGGAGTGAGACCGATTTCAGAGAGTCTCGTGAGCTCGGCCATGTAGGCGGGGAAGATGATCAAGAAGGGACAAGAGGCTTATCTAGTTACTATATCGATGCCAGAGTCAGTGGGGCAGTCTACGGTTAGCGGTATTCAGGTTGTGAAGGAGTTTGAGGATGTGTGCCAGTCGTTGCAGGGGTTACCACCTCGGTCTGATCCTTTCATGATTGATCTGGAACCTGGGACGACGCCGTTATCTAAGGCACCTGACAGAAAGGTTCCAGCAGAGATGGCAGAGCTGAAGAAGCAGCTGGAGGATCCTATGGGCAAGAGATTTATTCGTCCTAGTGTATCACCGTGGGGAGCGCCGGTGTTGTTCGTTAAGAAGAAGGAGGGCCAATGTCGGACGACAAACCTCTCTTACCACAAAACCAATGTGGAGAACCCGCAAGATCAGACTTATACACCACAAAACCTCCCGGTTTTCTTTCCCTGCCCAACTACCAACCTAAACCTCAAGGGAACTACCAAATCAAGCCTCAAACCTATTCCCAACCTCAGCAACAACTGAATGCACCAAACCCTCAAGGCCAAGCAGATGATACAAATGCTCTACTTTGCCAACTATTAGAAGGAAAAGGGAGATGTGCTATTGAGCTTGCTATTCAAATGAAAGCTATGCCCACAAAGGTTGAGAATGTCTATGGTGAGTTGAATACTAAGATTGAGAGGTTGCAAACACAGGTCCAGGGACAAGATTCTTCTTCTACAGCGAGACAAATGGGCTCACGACCGGGAAAGCCGGAACCAAACCCAAAGGAGTATATCAATGTCATAACGCTGAGAAGTGGTAAGCAGTTGCCTACTAAAGAGCTCAATAAGGACATTGAACCTAAATAAGGGGAGGTAGTAGTTGAGTATGAAGATGAGGAAGAGTTACTAGAAAACGATTCTGGTAAAGACGTAGAAGCTGAAGAGGTTGTGGCTGACAAATGGAAGAGTAAAATGGTTGAGAAACCAAAGCAAGATAATACCATTGATGAAGCTCTCAAGAAAAGTAAAGATGTTGCCATTTCCTGGTAGGTTTAAGAAGCAACAAGTGGACAAGTATAGAGCTATGTTTGATACAAAAATGAAAGATGTTGCTATTACAATGTCAATTATTGATGCATTCTTGTTGAACGCATCATACAACAAGTTCCTCAAAGATGCAGTTATGAAGAAGAAGAAAGCTCTACAAGGAATGATTATCTTAACTTATGAGTGTAGTGCTATCATTCAAAACAAGGTAGTAGCAAAGAAGCTTGAAGATCCTGGCAACCTAGCATACTACTAAGCCAGCTTCCAACAACATAACAACCTATAACCAATAATACACAACCGAGACCCTAGATAATCTTCCTCATCACCATGATTTCTACGTCACATACCTGCACAGCACAAACAACAATTGAGATGCGTAAGTATTATCATAAATACTTAGTGAGGCAATCCTCCCATCTACTCAGCTATACACACAAGCAACTGAGAAACCGGCGTTAACAAGCAACAAAACAAACACAAACAAACTAGGGAAACAAGTATCAGCCGCCCGTTGAAAAGGTTTCTGTCGACCGACACCCTTCTAGTGTCGACCGACACTGCCCTTCTAAAACCAATTGCCAATACTGTTTAGGAAGCATCACATCATTTAATTTATCAAGCGCTCTAAAACCCCAACTTCCTTTATCTTTTTCTTACACAACTTATCCCACTCCACCGAATGTAATCCTCTATCCTTATCACTGTAACTCCACAAGAAATTTGAAATGGGGCTAGTTAACTTAGATGTTAATTCCTGAGTAAGTTTAAAACATGACATTACATGAGTTGGGAGGGCCAGAGCAAAGAATTTAATCAAAATTTCTTTTCCACCCTTTGATAAATATTTTGTCATTATAGCTGAAGACCTTATTACATGAACCCTCAAGGCTTTCAGGAATACCCAAATAGGAACCCATTCCCCCTTCTTTAAAAATACCATTGACGGTTTTAAGTTGTTCTCTAACTTGTTCTGGTACTTTTTTTCCTAAACAAAATAGATGATTTCGCAACATTGACCTCTTGAGTCGATGCTTTACCTTACTGACCAATGATATCCATAACTTTTTTACACTCATCCTCTTCTGCTTTACAAAAAAAGTGGTTGTCATCTGCGAATAACAAATGATAGGTGGGCAATCACGAGCTATCTTGATACCAGTGATCTTTTTCTCCCTCTCAGCCTTTTTAATATTAGCAATCAAAACTTCTGTACAAAGAATAAACGAATACAGAATAAGAGGATCCCCTTGACGTAAGCCCCGTTCTGGGAAAATAGAACCTCGGGGCTGCCCATTGATAAGGACTTGATAAGAGACTGAACTAACACACCACATAATCCATTAAACCTATTTACCTTCAAATACCAGCCGACTCAGGACCGCTTCCAGGTTCGACCATTCCATTCGATCGTAGGCTTTGCTCATATCCATCTTAAAAGCCAAAAATCCGATTTGCACCGTCGATTTGTGGTTAACATGATAACAGGTTTTTCACCCAGGGTATCAATTCCCTATGTAGTTGTAGTACAAAGGGTTATCAATCCAAATGGTTGTTTATGCTAGCAGGAAGGATGCAATCAGAACAATGCAAGTCAAGTCAAGCAATAATGGGGTTTTGTCTAACAATCCTAAAATAATAAAAGAAAAGAATATAAACAAGGAACCACACGAGCTAAGCACTCGATGCAAGCATTCGAGTACAGGATCGGGTGGGGTGATCGAGTAAGCAAAGAAGGTATGAACAACTCGAGGGGTTTCTCGAAGCAGGTGATCGTGTACCTGTTCGGGTAACACATCGAGTGATGAATAGAAATGCAAGCAATTAAAATACGAAAGCTTCTAAGGATGGGGTAATCAAATCCTAAGTATTCCTAACCAGTACAGATGTCTTACATGCCTCAAGCAAATATTTCCTAGACAATGAATCTCTAAAATCTTGTTAAAACACTCTCGTGATAGAAACAATCAACCTTGATCACTCCCCTACCCAACTCTCGTTGGAGAAACATGACAAAGCAGGCATTAAGATCCGATTCGTTATTGTCAGTAAACCCCTTACTCATCTAATCTCTTAGGCTAAGTGAGTAAACCTCTAGCATTGGTTGATTCAAGCATCTCATCTACACCTCTCGGTGGTAAAACACCTTAGATATAATCTCACCCTTTCGGTTTGTTGAAAGCATTAAGAACACCAATCTAGAAGGAAATCTATTAAACATATACAATCAACTAAGACATCCTAACCGATGAAGAACACAAAATCATCTATCCTATCCCTAGAAACTTTACTACACTACTCGGAAATCATAGCAGGAAACATCAAAGCAAATATAAACGAAAATTGCATTATATTAAACGATAAAGTAGACGGATAAGAGTACAAGATAGCATTCTAAAGGAATGATAAAAAGTTATGAAAAAAAATCTAAAACAAAAGGGAAAAGTGTTTGAGTCGCTCAGTTCTCTCACAGAAGCTCTCGCTTTCTGGTTTGAGGGTTTGCGGCATGCTCGTTTGCGAGGAAGGAGAGGAGGGATTTATATATGGAAAACCCTTTGACCTAGCTTTCCAGACCTGTCCGAGGGTCTACTCGATGGGGTACATGAGGATGAGGTCGAGTTAGTCTTCGGATAGATCTTTGGGTTTGTCTTCATGCTCTTGGATCCTCCTTGATCGTGTTGGGGTTCGGACTCGTTCTTCCAGCTTGATGGCTCCTTCGGGTACATCTTCGGGTTTGTCTTTGTTTTTCCCCATTTTAGGCTCTTAAACATCTGTTTTCATCCAAAATATGCAAATGCAAAAATGCAACACCCTAAATGGCCTAAAAGTGAATTCCTACAGTTAATGATCTAAAAATGCTAAGTTAAGGGTATGAATAATGCAAAATATGGACAAAAAGGATGCTAAAAACATGTAAATTAGAGAGTTATCAGACTCCCAAACTTAAATCTTGCTACTCCTCTAACAAGAAAGTAGGAGAGTGCGGTTTGAAAATGGGGACTCATAACCTTTATATACTAAGCGAAGGATTCAAGCTATAGTCCTTAAAGATAGTTTAATGTTGCTTAAATCAATCAACATACTTACAAATATTTTTCTATGCTTATTACCATGCATCGATCTAGTTCAACCTCAACCTAAAAGTAGAGAACATCTCTTTCACATTCAATTAAGTGTTTGGCGAATTCTTGCAAATGGAAGGTGAATCAAGCGCAATCGGTTTCAAGGGCAAGGCTTTTTAGTAAGGTGGTTTCAGGCAAATTCTTTGGGTGGTTTTCTCTCAAAAGAAGGCATGCTAGACAGTTGTGAAAACTATCTAAGATTGAGAACAATTTGGGCATACAAAGCTTAAGTCTTGATAATCTACCATTTTCTCATTGACTCTATTTTTTTTCACTCCCTAAAGTTTAAATTTTAAACTTCTAGCTCTCTTCTCTCGTTCTTTTTTTTTTTATTCTTTTTTCTTTCTTTCTAGGAGACTATAACAAGATCTTTTCTTATTTTTTTACTTAGAGACTTAGAGCTAATTTATTCTAACCTTAGGGACTTTTTTTGTTTTTTTATTATTCCTCAACCCAACCCCAAATAAACATACTAACCACCTATCTTTCAAAACCGAATCTATTAGCTAGTTCAAATTCTAACTTAGCTAAATCAAGAGGCAGTTCTTTGTCGTTATCAATACTCTCAAGGTTTCACAACCTATAGCACAATGAAAAAGGCCTCACTCAACAATTCACAACAAGGTTTGAAAGAAAGGTTTGGGTTCATGGGTAGGACAAACAGATCGGGTTAAACGAAAAAGATTGGTGACATAGAGTGCTAACCCGAATTTAGAGTTACCATGAGCAAGTATTCAAATTCCATAAGCAAGACAATTTAAGTTCAAATTAAGTCCAATAATATAGAGATGTTCCAATGTTCAAGCAAGTGGAGGAAGCATTCAAAAAACACAAGGTTCTAAGCAAAGATTTTTCATTTTTTTCCAAAGATTGATCTAGCAACAATGAACTGTGACTAAGGGCTATAGCTTCAATCCTAAGGTTTGATTTTAAACAAGGTAGTTTTAATCATTGTCCCCTAAGATGCGCATGCAACAATCCTATATGAAACAAATTAGACTCAATCCTAATATGTAAATGCAACTACATGAACACTCTTTTTTATTTTATTTTTTTAATTTTCAAATTTTTTTTTGAGGTTTTCAATGCACATAGATGCGGACTCAAATGAATAAAACTAGCATGCAAAAATTTGAAATAAGAAAATTAAGAAAATAAAACACAAAGTTAAAAATATTCTGGACCCTCCCCCAAACTTAAATTACACAGTCTCTGTATAAATAAAAGTTGGAAAAAGAATCCAAGAATCACACAAAATGAAATAAACTAAATGCAATGTTATTTACAAAGATTGGATGAAAGTGGTACCTTATGGGTTGGTGAAGAAGGAGGTTGCAGCAGCCTCCATACTCGCCAATGTGTAGCCAGGGTCGTCTCCGGCTTCAGCAGGTGACAGTGTTTGCTCGTCAGAGAGCTCGGTGATATGCACGGACGACTTACTCAGACCAGCATCCGAGGGGTTGATCGAGGGGGGTATCGCGTAGCTCATCGGGTAGGGCAAAAGGACTTAAGAGAGAAAAGACTTTAAAATGTAAATTATATTTACAAACCTGCCTTTGGGATTTCCTCCCAAGTGAGCTTGTTTATAGTCTTTAAGCTTGACTTTCAGTTCATCTTAGACTGGCGCGGGATTGACGAGACGCAGAGATGATCCCACCTCTGTGCTCTCATTTGCCATGTATTTCTTCACTCTCTACCCATTCACAGTAAATTCAGTCTCATCCTTACCTAGCAAAGTCACCGCTCCATAGGACATAACCTCTTTAATTTCGAAGGGTCCTGACCATCTTGACTTGAGCTTCCCAGGGAATAGCCAAAGCTTTGAGTTGAACAAAAGGACTTTGTCTCCAGCTTTCAAATCCTTTTGTCGGATCTTCTTGTCATGAAAAGCTTTGGTTCTTTCCTTGTAGATCCTCAAATTATCATAAGCCTCCAGCCGTATCTCATCGAGTTCGTGGAGATCCATTGCTCTCTTCTCTTGAGCAGTCTTTGTCTAAATTCAGCAGCTTGGTCGCCCACATTGCTTTGTATTCAACCTCGACCGGAAGGTGACAGTTTTTTCTGTAAAGAATCTGGAAAGGGGTCCGCCCAATCGGTGTTTTATAAGCAGTCCTTTAAGCCCATAACGCATCATCCAGCTTGAATGCCCAATCCTTTTTTGTGATTCCCACGATTCTGGCTAATATCGCTTTGATCTGCTTGTTGCTTACTTCCACTTGTCCACTGGTTTGTGGGTGATAAGCTGTTGCGACTTTATGCTTGACTTCGTGCTTTCTCAACAAGCCATCGAAAACCCTGTTAATGAAGTGGCTTCCTCCATCACTGATCACTACTCTTGGGATTCCAAATCTTGGGAAAATGATGTTTTTGAACATCTTCATTACGACCTTGTGATCATTTGTCAGGCTGGCGATTGCTTCTACCCATTTTGAGACATAGTCGACTGCCACTAGGATGTACATGTTTCCATTCGAGGGTGGGTTGAAAGGTCCCATGAAATCCATTCCCCAGACATCGAAAACTTCTACTTCTAAGATTGGCTGCTGAGGCATCTTCTGGCACGAATCACATTTTGCTATGAAGAGCTGTGCGTCCTTGAACATGGTTGGCCACCAAAGACCAGCTTGGAGTATCTTTTGGACTGTTTTGAAGGTGACAAAATGTCCTCCATAGGCGGACCCATGACAGTGCTTTAATACTCCTCGGACCCATGACAGTTTTTTCTGTAAAGAATCTGGAAAGGGGTCCGCCCAATCGGTGTTTTATAAGCAGTCCTTTAAGCCCATAACGCATCATCCAGCTTGAATGCCCAATCCTTTTTTGTGATTCCCACGATTCTGGCTAATATCGCTTTGATCTGCTTGTTGCTTACTTCCACTTGTCCACTGGTTTGTGGGTGATAAGCTGTTGCGACTTTATGCTTGACTTCGTGCTTTCTCAACAAGCCATCGAAAACCCTGTTAATGAAGTGGCTTCCTCCATCACTGATCACTACTCTTGGGATTCCAAATCTTGGGAAAATGATGTTTTTGAACATCTTCATTACGACCTTGTGATCATTTGTCAGGCTGGCGATTGCTTCTACCCATTTTGAGACATAGTCGACTGCCACTAGGATGTACATGTTTCCATTCGAGGGTGGGTTGAAAGGTCCCATGAAATCCATTCCCCAGACATCGAAAACTTCTACTTCTAAGATTGGCTGCTGAGGCATCTTCTGGCACGAATCACATTTTGCTATGAAGAGCTGTGCGTCCTTGAACATGGTTGGCCACCAAAGACCAGCTTGGAGTATCTTTTGGACTGTTTTGAAGGTGACAAAATGTCCTCCATAGGCGGACCCATGACAGTGCTTTAATACTCCTCGGACTTCCTCCTCTGCTATACACCTTCTGAACAGGCCATCCGTCCCTTTTTTGTAAAGATAAGGTTCATCCTAGTAGTAGTTGTTGACATCCCTGAAGAACTTCTTCTTTCTATGAGCGTCATAGTCGTTAGGAATTTCCTCGCACACCATGTAGTTCACGAAATCTGAGTACCATGGTAGCTCAGCCGACTCGATTGCCATCAACTCGATCGACCTGGCTGATTCGGGGTTGAGTAAGCTATCATGTGGCTCATTTCTTCCAAGAAGGTGATGTGCATCAGTCTTTCTTCGGGCATTGAGTCGTCTATTGGGAGTGGATCTTCGATTCTCATTTTGGACAGATGGTCTGCTACCCCGTTTTCAATTCCTTTTTTATCCAGGATCTCTATGTCAAATTCTTGCAGAAGAAGGATCCATCTGAGGAGCCTAGGTTTGGTATCTTTATTTGAGTATATGTACCGCAGGACAACATGGTCCATGTAGACAATCACCTTCGAACCGACTAAGTAGCTTATGAACTTCTCAAACACGAAAACCACAGCAAGGAGCTCCTTTTCAGTTGTCGCATACCTCGTCTGGGCATCGTCCATGGTTCTGCTGGCGTAGTAGATCACATGGAGCTTTTTATCTATCCTTTGACCCAGTACTGCTCCCACAGCATAATCTGACGCGTCACACATAATCTCGAAGGGATAGTCCCAGTTAGGTGCTTGAACTATTGGCGCGCTCACCAAAGCCTCCTTTATCTTATTGAAGGCATCTAAACAGTCCTTGTCGACAATAAACTCTGCTTCCTTGCAAAAGAGCCGCGTTAACGGTCGTGCGATCTTAGAGAAGTCTTTAATGAATCGCCTGTAGAACCTTGCGTGCCCTAAAAAGCTCCTGACATCTCTCACCGATTTAGGAGGTTGTAGCTGAACCATTACCTCGATCTTAGCCTTGTCGACCGCTATACCCTTTTTCTGAGATCTTGTGCCCTAAAACTATTCCTTCCTGGACCATAAAGTGGCACTTTTCCCAGTTTAACACTAGGTTGGTTTCTTCACACCTTTTCAGCACCTTGCAGAGGTTTGACAGACAGGACGAGAAAGAAGCTCCATATACTGAAAAGTCATCCATGAAAACCTCCACCATTTCTTCGATTAAATCCGAGAAGATGGATGTGATGCACCTTTGGAAATTCGCGGGAGCGTTGCACAGGCCAAAAGGCATCCTTTTATAGGCAAAAGTGCCATAAGGGCAAGTGATGTCGTTTTCTCCTGGTCAACAGGGTGTATGGGTATTTGGAAAAATCCACTATACCTATCAAGGAAGCAATAGTACGGGTGGTTAGCTAGTCGTTCCATCATCTGGTCGGTGAGAGGCAGGGGAAAATGATCCATCCTCGAGGCCGCGTTAAGCTTCCTATAGTCAATACACATTCGATGACCGGTTATCGTCCTTGTGGGAATTAGCTCGTTTTTCTCGTTTTTGACGACGGTGATTCCTCCTTTCTTCGGGACGCAGTGAACCGGGGACATCCAAGTGCTATCAGAGATGGGGTAGATAACTCCAACATCAAGCAACTTCAGAATTTGCTTTTTCACCACTTCTTTCAAGTTTGGGTATAGCCGACGTTGAGGTTCTACACTAGAGTACGATTCATCCTCCAGGTTTATCCGGTGGGTGCAAAGATCAGGGGATATACCCTTGATATCATCTAGAGTATAGCCTATTGCTCTCCTATAGTTTCTTAATTGCGTGCAAAGCAATTTCAATTCCTTTTCAGGCAGGCTAGAATTGACGATCATTGGATAGGTTGAATTAGGTCCTAAGAAAGCGTACCTTAGCCCAGATGGAAGAGGTTTGAGTTCCACTTTTGACACTTTAGACTCGGACCAATCATCAGTGGTTTGGAGTTTCTACTCGAGGTTGTGCTCGATCATCCTACTCGATGGGGCGATCGTGTTAGCGTCCGGGTGGGCTGGTGTTGAGCAACTGCACGACATGACATAGGAGGTGAATACTGACATGTCTGAACTTCTGTTGTCGAGCATCACTCCCTCTCTTTCAGCTTCCCTTATGCCCTCACTTAGTTCTGGTTTGATGAATTCTCTATAAGTATCAAGCAGCTCCTTGTAGAGCTCCATTTCTTGATGCACAAATCCCTCTTTACCATCATTTGTCAGCGCTGTTTGTAAGCAATCTCCTCAAATGCCTCCTCCCGCAGTTTTTATAACTCCTCTATCCAGAAGGTTCGACCAGCTATTGTAGGTTTTTTCATAATTTCCCAAATGTTAAGCTGCATAGTGAGGTCTTCCCCGAGCTTCAGATCGATCTTCCCATTTCTTACATCAATCATTGCCCCTGCGGTGGCTAATAATGGTCGTCCTAAGATAACGTCCTAAGATAAGCGGATCCCTTGGCTCCACATCCATTTTCAAAACCACGAAGTCGGTTGGTACATCTACTGACCCTACCTTGACCAGCAAGTCTTCCAAAACTCCGCTTGGCAACCTCGTAGTTCGATCTACCAGAACTAGTTGGACGTCGGTAGGCTTGAATTTCTCAAATCCAAGACGTTTGGCTACAGTTAGTGGCATCAGGCTAGCAGATGCCCCCAAATCGCAAAGGCATCTTCCGAACTTCAATGGTTGGATTGAGCAAGGTAAGGTAAACGATCCCGGGTCGCTCAACTTCTTAGGTGCAGCAGTCCTCTGGATTATGGCACTGCACTCATGATTGAGTATGACAATCCCTTGTACTTGCTTGATCCGCTCCATCATTGCATCCTTCAGGAATTTCTGGTAAGGAGGTATCAGGGTGAAACCGTCCATTAGAGGCATGCGGAGTTCGAGTTCTTGCATCTGTTTCTCGAACAATGCCTTATACTTCTCCAGAAGTTCCTTGCAAAATCGTCTAGGGAATGGCAATGGTGGCTTGTAGGGTAGAGGGATGAATTTTCTTTCTTTCTGTTTCTCTCCTCCCAGTTTGCCTGTAGGAGACGGAGTTACCGGAGTATCAACCCGATCATCTATTTGAGTAGTGTGGTCGGGTGCAGGGCCGGGTTGTTCTGGGGAGTGGCTTGGTGGTTTAGTAGAAGTGGCCGTTCAGTGGTGCCGTTCGAGGTGGTAGTTGTCGTCCACTCCGTAGGGCTATTGCGTGTGCAGACTCCGCAGGGCTTTTTGAGGTGGAAGTCGAGTTATCTGTGAGCACTTGAATTCGAGATCCCAAGTCATCAAACTTGTTATGTAGTTCTTTGAAGTTGGCGGATAGACAGCAGGCGAGATCATCGAATCTTGTATTAATGTGTATCGTGTCGGTCTTCTGATTGGATAGGACTGTGTGCATCAGTGATATCAAATCCACCAATGATGAACTAGATGGAAGCATTGGGCTATGCACCGGATTTCGGTAGGACAAGCCTGGATTTGGCTTGTAGTTGTTGTACCCTTTGTTTGAACCTCCCTGGTTGTTGATGTAGTTAAAATCCTCTATCTGTACAGTCTCCCTATCTTGTTGTAGAAACTGCTCTTCCTCTGATATTGCATCAACATGCTGCTGCTGGTTGAGGAGCTTATCGAGCTTGTCATTGAGGGCTTTCATGTCCCTCTTGTACTTGGCATCTTCCTCTCCTGTAGCTCGCACATTACGATCGTATTCCTCATTATAATGCCCATCAGATTGAGCCAAGTTCCCCACTAGGTCTCAACCTTTAGCAACATCCGTATCTTGGGGACCACTCCTCTATAAAGTGTACTCAACAATGAACCATTGCTGAAGCCATGATGAGGACATCGGGTAGTGTATCCCTTGAAACGTTCCCAAGCTTCACTGAACGTTTCATTGTTCTTCTGAATAAAGCTGGAAATATCATTTCGCAGCCTTCCGTTTCTGGAGTTGGAGAAGAATTTGGCCAGAAACGCCTTCTTGCACGCTTCCCAGGTGGTGATGGACTCCTTGGGGAGTAATTTCTCCCAGATGTGTGCTTTGTCGCCCAAAGAGAATGGGAAAAGCCTGAGTTTGAATTCATCCTCACTAACTCCATTTATCTTGGTGAGGCTACAGAGCCTATCAAATTCTTCCAGATGATCCAATGGGTCCTCCATTGACAATCCATGAAACTTGTTGCTATGTATCATCTGGATGAGACTACTCTTGATCTCGAAATTGTTGTTCTGGACAGCAGGTGGCATAATGTCATTCCTTCGAGTGTGAGTAGATGGAGCATCCCCTGCTCCTATGTAGGTCCTTGCTTAAGGAGCTGGTGGACCGTTTTGATCGTTCATTGTCTCGTCAATTGTGGGTGGTTGCGGTTGTGGAACTTGTTGTTGACGAAGTAACCTTGGTCTGTCGATGTTGTCGATGAATGGACTCAAGTTGCGGCTACCTTTGGATCGTGTTTGCATGCACAAGTAGGTGACCGAGGGAGTACACGAGGGTCAACTCGATCCAGGTGATCGAGTGATGGGTCAGGTGTGTACTCGGGTTGTACCTGAAATGCAAAACGAACAAAAACGAAAGCAAACAAATCAGATTTCGAACCAATGTAGATAAGAGAACTTGATCTAGCAAGTGCTGAAATCCTAAACGTAGCAAAATTAAATTCAACCAAATGGCAACGACGCCAAATTTATAACAGGTTTTTAACCTAGGGTATCAATTCCCTATGCAGTTGTAGTACAAAGGGTTATCAATCCAAATGGTTGTTTATGCTAGCAGGAAGGATGCAATCAGAACAATGCAAGTTAAGCCAAGCAATAATGGGGTTTTGTCTAACAATCCTAAAATAATAAAAGAAAAGAATATAAACAAGGAACCACACGACCTAAGCACTCGATGCAAGCATTCGAGTACATGATCGGGTGGGGTGATCGAGTAAGCAAAGAAGTTATGAACAACTCGAGGGGTTACTCGAAGCAGGTGATCGTGTACCTGTTCGGGTAAGGGATCGAGTGATGAATAGAAATGCAAGCAATTAAAATACGAAAGCTTCTAAGGATGGGGTAATCGAATCCTAAGTATTTCTAACCAGTACAAATGTCTTACATGTCTCAAGCAAATATTTCCTACACAATGAATCTCTAAAATCTTGTTAAAACACTCTCGTGATAGAAACAATCAACCTTGATCACTCCCCTACCCAACTCTCGTTGGAGAAACATGACCAAGCAAACATTAAGATCCGATTCATTATTGTCAGTAAACTCTTTATTCATCTAATCTCTTAGGCTAAGTGAGTAAACCTCTAGCATTGGTTGATTCAAGCATCTCATCTACACCTCTCGGTGGTAAAACACCTTAGATCTAATCTCACCCTCTCGGTTTGTTGACAGCATTAAGAACACCAATCTAGAAGGAAATCTATTAAACATATACAATCAACTAAGACATCCTAACCGATCAAGAACACAAAATCATCTATCCCATCCCTAGAAACTTTACTACACTACTCGGAAATCATAGCAGGAAACATCAAAGCAAATATAAACGAAAATTGCATTGTATTAAACGATAAAGTAGAGGGATAAGAGTACAAGATAGAAATATAAAGGAATGATAAAAAGTTATGAAATAAAATCTAAAACAAAAGGGAAAAGTGATTGAGTCGCTCAGTTCTCTCATAGAAGCTCTCACTCTCTGGTTTGAGGGTCTGCGGCGTGCTCGTTTGCGAGGAAGGAGAGGAGGGGTTTATATATGGAAACCCCTTTTACCTAGCTTGCCAGACCTGCCCGAGGGTCTACTCGATGGGGTACACGAGGATGAGGTCGAGTTAGTCCTCGGGTAGATCTTCGGGTTGGTCTTCATGCTCTTGGATCCTCCTTGATCGTGTTGGGGTTCGGACTCGTTCTTCCAGCTCGATGGCTTTTTTGGGTACATCTTCAGGTTTGTCTTTGTTTTTCTCCATTTTAGGCTCTTAAGCACCTGTTTTCATCCAAAATATGCAAATGCAAAAATGCAACACCCTAAATGGCCTAAAAGTGAATTCATACAGTTAATGACCTAAAAATGCTAAGTTAATGGTATGAATAATGCAAAATATGGACAAAAAGGGATGCTAAAAACATGTAAATTAGAGAGTTATCATAACCCATGGAACACCTCCCGGACAATAATAAAATTATTCGTAATCAAATGTTCTAAAACAAAAGCTGACTGCGTCTCCGAAATGAGGGACGGTAAAATTCTCTTTAGCCAAAAACACAAGATCTTAGAAATAGTCTTGTAACTTTCATTACAAAGACTAATCGGCCTAAATTTCACTATTTTATCAGGCTTAACGACTTTTGAAATAAGACAAATATTTGTTTCATTTACACTAAAATAAGTTTTATGGATAATTATAACACATACACCACAAACTTTCAAAAATAGTACTAATTGACGCGGTAAAAATATTGTAATTAATTTTGAGAATTATTTTCAGGTTTGGTTGACAATTTTACATTTAGGATATAATTTTTAGGGAGTAAGCTTTAGTATTTAGAGTTTCAAATTTTATTTTTGAACATCAAATTTCGGATTATAGTGCTATTTTTGAAACTTTATAGATGATGTGTTAAATTTGGAGATAAAATATAGTTTTGTGCTATTTGTGAGTATTTCCCTTCTTTAATTAAGTAATTATATATTTATTTTAGAATAATTTTTTTTATTGAAAAAAGAAAATGTGTTTCATTTGTGATATAATTTTTAGTAAATAATTTTTTGTTAAAATGATGTAATCATA
Source organism: Camelina sativa (assembly GCF_030686135.1). Classification (NCBI taxonomy): domain Eukaryota; kingdom Viridiplantae; phylum Streptophyta; class Magnoliopsida; order Brassicales; family Brassicaceae; genus Camelina; species Camelina sativa. Next base: position 8,662,544 of record NC_141886.1, on the reverse strand, counting down.
ACGTAGCATATATAAAGTAGTAAAAGTATTTCAAAAGATGTGTATTTTCGGGTGTTAATTCTTTAAACACTACCAGAAATATGAGCATTGATAGCGGAAAACCAAAACTAATCGCAAATGCTATCATTGAAATTTTTTCAAAAATGAATCTATATAATAGCGCTTTTAAAACGCTATACCTCAGAAAATGTAAATGGAAAACAAAAATCACTCTTTCCGCCCACGCTTAATAAAAATAGACTAAAAAAATCATGCTTTCACCCTATTTTACATAGAAGTAGTAGAGTCCAAAAGAAAAAAGAAAAAAAGCTATAGAGCCGAGGAAAAAAAAAACTTTTAACCCTAAATCCCCTTTCTCCACCGAATCAAAACCCAGATCTTCCTCTTGTGAAGCTCTTCTTCCCCAGTTCTCCTCATAGTTTTCTCCAAGCTAATTACAACTTTACAACCTTCAAAGGACGATTTGGGTTTCTTGGTACCTCTATTAGCCATAAATTCTCGTGTAGGAAGCTCCGGGTCTAGAGTTAGAAATATCGATTGAGATGTGGAAAAGCGATTCAGCGGCCAATTCAATGAGAGAAAGCGGAGCCGGGGTCCAGAGAGTGGCGTCCTGGCAAACGGCGGTGGCGAATACGACGGATGCGACGCGGTTGTTACGGGATAAGCGGAGACGACGGAGCCGGGGTCCAGAGAGTGGCGTCCTTTCGTTAGGGTTTCCCATTGAGTTTCTTCGCTAGTGTCTGCCGGAGTTTGTCTGGTCCTTCTTCCTAGTCGATTCTCTTGCTCAAGGTGGTCTTCTTCTCCGGTAAGCATTTCGTTTCTCTTTAATGGATTCGTTTTTAATCGGTGAACCGGACTCGCTGAGTTTCTAGGGTTTAGAGTTACTTTATCAGTTTATCTAATGTTCTTAGATTAGATTGTTATACTGTTAAAGATCTTGAGTTCACTATGGGAAGTGGTTTTGTTATCGTTGTAGGCGAGCTTGCACCGCGAGAGCTACTTCTGCTGCTGGAACAATTATGGTTTTGATTCTTTGTCGTCTGTCTCTTTCACCTGATTAGATATCTCTTTTATGTATTCATTTTTTGTGTGTTCTTTGATGTTTTCAGACTTTATCTTCGTGGGCTACTTGTAGTGTTGAGGAAGTTGTTTCCACAGGACCAGGGATTCGTTTTTTCCAACTTTATGTAAGTTTCATATAGTTCTACTTGGTCTTTTGAAAATTTGGCTTTGAATCGTCTGTTTGTTCTCTTAATGCAGGCGTATAAGGATAGAAATGTGGTAAGACAGCTTGTAAAAAGAGCTGAAGAAGCTGGATTTAAAGCAATCGCTCTTACCGTTGATACTCCAAGGCTTGGAAGAAGAGAATCCGACATCAAAAACAGGTGAATGAAACTTCACATCATCACATCAAACCAATTTGGTTTGTTAGATCTTCCGCTTTTCTTGATGGTTTTTATCTTGCAGATTCGCGCTTCCTCGAGGTCTTACGTTGAAGAACTTCGAAGGGTTGGATCTTGGGAAAATAGTCAAGGTTGTAAGATAAGACATATAACAAACTGAAATTCGATCTAATAGCTCAATTACTAAGACTTGTTGTTTTGCTCTGTTGAAAATTGCAGACCGATAATTCAGGGCTAGCTTCATATGTTGCTGGTCAAGTTGATCAGTCACTAAGCTGGAAGGTTAGTAGATGTAACAAGATTAACTCTTAACTCTTTTTTTGAGAGAGGAGTTTGGCGTTGGGTTTTACTCGGCTTCCTCTTTTCTTTTTAACTGTTGAACACAAATGAGTGTTCTGACACAAATGATCAGCCTGCCATCTTTTGTGAATTTAATGGGGTTAGCTTGCTTCTGCTAGATGATTGAGATCTGTAACGTTGCCACTTGGTTTTTCTTTTAACAGTTGAAGAATGTTTCGACTTTACTGCACCAGGAACATGCTTCAACAGTCCGCTATTTATCTAGCACTAATCAAGCTCCTCTGAACATAGAAGGTAATGACTTTGGATCTGAAGTTCTTCCTGCAGACATAAGAGATCATAATGTTCAAGTATGATTAGTGGAGCATCTCAAGCAGGCATTTGAAGACAACAAGAAGAGTCTCTAGGTTCGTGTTTGTGTTGATTGTAGCATTTGTAATATTAGGTTAAGACTTAGCTTGAGACTTGTTATGTATGTGGTGCATTGTAGTTGAAATGTTCAAGAATCAAGATGATATGTACTTTATTTTGAGGCCTATAGAGTTTTTTCTTATATATTGAATTGATAACAAGATGTTTCATCCAGGGTATCAATTCCCTATGCAGTTGTAGTATAAAAAGTTATCAATTCAAATGGTTGATATGGTAGCAAATGAGATAGGATCAGAACTATGCAAGTCAAGCCAAGCAATAATGAGGTTTTGAGCTAACAATCATAAAAGAAATAGAAGAAAGCAAATAAATGAGAACCACACGACCTAAGCACTCGATACAAGCATTCGAGTACAGGATCGGGTGGGGTTATCGAGTAAGCAAGAACAGTGTGAAGTAGGTGATCGTGTACCTGTTCGGGTAAGTGATCGAGTTATGAATAAAAATGTAAACAATCTAAATACGAAAGCTTCTAAGGATGGGGTAATTGACTCCTAAGTGTTCCTGACCAATATGAATGTCCTACATGCCTCAAGCAAATATTCCCTAGACAATGAATCTCTAAAACCTTGTTAAAACACTCTCGTGATAGAAACAATCAACCTTGATCACTCCCCTACCCAACTCTCGTTGGAGAAACATGACCAAGCAGGCAATATGAACCGATTCATTATTGTCAATAAACCCCTTACTTATCTAATCTCTTAGGCTAAGTGAGTAAATCTCTAGCATTGATTGATTCAAGCATTTCATCTACACCTCTCGGTGGTAAAACATCCTAGATCTAATCTCACCCTCTCGGTTTGTTGATATCATTAAGAACACCAATCTAAAAGGGAATTTATAAAACATAAACAATCCAAATAAGACATCCTAACCGATCAAGAACACAAAATCGTCTATCCCATCTCTAGAAACTCTACTTCACTACTCAGGTTTCATTGCAGAAAACATAAAAACATAGAAGAACGAAAATTGCATTGTATTAAAATATAAAGTAGAAGAGAAGAGTGCAGAGTAGAAATCTAAAAGAATAACAAAAAGAAGTAAATTAAATCCTAACAAAGATAGAAAAATGTTTGAGTCGCTCAGTTTCTCTCCCAGAAGCTCTCGCTCTCTGTTCTGAGGGTCTGCGGCGTGCTAGGGCGAGAGGAAGAAGAGGGGAGTTTATATATGGAAACCTATTAACCCTAGATTCCCAGTCTTGCTCGAGGGTCTGCTCGATGGGGTGCACGAGGATGTGCTCGGGTTGCTCTTTGGGTAGGTCCTCGGATTGTTCTTTCTGTTCTTAGATCCTCTTCGATCGGGTTGGTGTTCGGACTGTTCTTCCTGCTCCATAGCTCCTTCGGGTACATGCTCGGATTTGACCTTGTTTCTCCCCGTTTTCGGCTCTTAAGCACCTGTTTTCATCCAAAATATGCAAATGCAAGAATGCAACACCCTAAATGGCCTAAATGTGGATTCCTACAGTAAATGACCTAAAAATGCTAAGGTTAGGGTAGAAACAATGCAAAATATGGACAAAAAGTTACGCTTAAAACATGTAAATTAGAGAGTTATCAGACCCCCAAACTTAAATTTTGCTAGTCCTCTAACAAAGAAGTAGGAGGAAGAGGTTAAAAATGGGACTCATAACCTTTTGAGCTAAACGAAGGATTCAAACTATAGTCCTTAAAGATAGTTTAATGGTGCTAAGATCAATCAACATACTTACAAATATTTTTCTATGCTTATCACCATGCATCGATCTAGTTCATCCTCCAACTAAAAGTGAAGACTTGCAATTCCAAATAACATCTCTTTCACATTCATTAAAGTGTTTGGCGACTTCTTGCAAATAGAAGGCGAATCAAGCTCAATCGGTTTCAAGGATAAGGCTTTTGGTAGGGTGGTTTTTTGAACAATTTCTTTGGGTGGCTCACTCTCAAAAGAAGGAATGCAAAGCTTGAGATTGAGAACAATTAGGGCATACAAAGCTTAGCTCTTGATAATCTACCCCTTTTCTCATTCATCTCTTTTTTTTATCAAACTCCCCTAGAATTAAACTACCCACAACCTTGATTTTAACTCTCCTTTTTTTTATAATCCCTAAGGTCTAAACTTTAAACATCTAGCTCTCTTTTTTTTTTTTTTTCTTTCTTTGCTAAGCTCCTAATAATATTCCTATATATATTTTTTTCTTCTTTTTCTCGGAGACTATAGCAAGATCCTTTTCTCTTTTTTTTTTCTTTTTGCTAAGAGACTTAGAGCTACTTGATTCTAACCTTAGGGACTTCTTTTCTCTTTTTTTTTTCATTTCTCAACCCAACCCAAAATAAACATGCTAACCACCTATCTTTCAAAATCGATTCTATTAGCTAGTCCAAATGATTCTAAACTTAGCTAAAACAAGAGCCAGTTCTTTGTCGTTCTTAATACTCTCAAGGTTTCACAACCTATAGCACAATGAAAAGGCCTCACTCAACAATTCAGAACAAGGTTTGAAAGAAAGGTTTGAGTTCAAGGGTAGGAAAAACAGATCGGGTTAAACGAAAAGATTGGTAAAAATGGAGTACTAACCCGAGTTTAAAGTTACCATGAACAAGTATTCAAATTCCATAAGCAAGACAATTTAAGTTCAGGTTAAGTCCAATAATCTAGAGATGATGCAATGTTCAAGCAAGTTTCACACAAGTAGAGGAAGCTTTCAAAAGACACAAGGTTTTAAACAAAGATTTTTCATTTTTTTTCCAAAGATTGATCTAGCAACAATGAACTGTGATTAAGGGCTATAGCTTCAATCCTAAGGTTTGACTTTAAACAAGGTAGTTTTAATCATTGTCCCCTAAAATGCATATGCAACAATCCTATATGAAACAATCTAGACTCAATCCTAATATGAAAATGCAACTACATGAACACTCTTTTTTTTTATTGTTTTTTCAAATTATTTTCAATTTTTTAGGGTTTTTATGCAAATAGATGCAGACTCAAATGAAGAAAACTAGCATGCAAAAATTTGAAATAAGAAAATAAAATACAATGTTATATACATCCTAGGACTCTTCCCCAAACTTAAATTACACAGTACCTGTGTAAATAAAAGTCTGAAAAAGAATCCAAAAATCACACAAAATGAAATAAAACTAAATGCAATGTTATTTACAAAGGTTGGATGAATGTGGTACCTCATGGGTTGGTGAAAAAGGAGGTTGTAGCAGCCTCCATGCTCGCCAACATGTATCCAGGGTCACCACCGGCTTCAGCAGGTGTCGGGATTCGCTCATCAGAGAGCTCGGTTATGCGCACGAACGACCTGCTCGGACCAGCATCCGAGGGGTTGATCAGGTAAGGCGTCGCGTAGGTCATCGGGTATGGCATCGGGTAGTACGACGGGTATGGTGGGAGAGGTCCGGAATGATCACCCGTATAGCCGCTTGCCGGGCGCATCGAGTAGGGCATCTGATACAACATCTGGTAAGGCGGAGGGAAAGTACCTGAGTGGTCACCCGGATGTGTGCTCGGAGGTTGCATCAGGTAGGGCATCGTGTACCCCATCGGGTTATGCATCAGATAGGCATCCGAGTGGCTTCTCCGCGATCTATCTGGTCTGGTGACATCCTCCTCTGCTTGGGGCTCGTAGGAGGATGCATTGTGAGGCTCTGGAGGTGCTAATCCTCGGATTCCTCCCAACGGTCCGCTTCTTCCCATCTATGTGGGTGCATATGCCAAAGTGGGAGCTGAGGCACAGCTTGCCTTGTCTTGCAGCTCCTTGATCTGTCCTCCCATTACCTTTACTGAGCCAGTGAGGTCTTTTACCTTCTTGGCTAGGAACTTGTTCATCCTTTTCAGCCAGCCGATCCTCTTGTGAGCTTCCCTCACCCCAACAGGTTGCTTTTGAGAGCACACATACTCCTCAAAATCATACCCATCCGAGTTGTCTCCCTGTTCTTGCCCAGTCGTCTCTCTCTCTCCTGCCTTAGACTCCTCTTGTGGGTTGTATAGCTCCTCCAAAGGTGGTGTGAAGTCTATGTTATCCCCTAGCCAGATTTTGGTTCATACGACGTTGAGCAGGATCATTTGGGTGGCTCTGGCAGTTGGATGGACAAACTTGAAGAGCAGCATGTTGTTTGGCTTTTCATAAGCCAGGAACCTCGCCAATGTGAGGTAGTCGATGTCTAGCCATCTCGGCTCATGAACCACTCCCTTTAGGGGCACATCGCAAGCTACCAAAATTGGTGTGACCAATCCTCCAATAGAGATCTCTCCAGCTCCATCCCTTCTCTCAGTTTTCATTGCCCAAGACTTCAGGTAGAGGAACTGATCGAGCAGCACAAAGACCATGCTAGTATCTGCAACATCTCCTACTAGTGGTGTACCATCCCTAGTATTTTCTAAGACTCCACACAAGGCAATATCTAGCAGCTGGAGCTCATGATCATTCACATTCCCAGTCTCCTTTCTAGCAAAAAGAGTGCAGGCGAGGGACTTGTGAAAATACCTCAATACAGGGCTCCTTATTTGAGCAGACTTGGAGCTTGTGGATTTGTAAGGGAGCATGTCGCCTATTGTCAGCCATAGGGACTTCATCTCTTCCTTGCTAACCCCATGTTCTCTCCACTCCCAGCCTTGAAACCATATAGCTTCTCCATCTCCTTGTAGGTGAGTCGGTATTCCTTGTTGCGCACAGAGAAGGTGATGAACCCGATCCCCCCATCGGGTAGCAGGGTTGGGTGGTCCTCAAAAAAGTGTAACCACAACGTGGATAGAAAGTGTACAATCTCCTCCTTATAAGCCTCGAGGTTGGCTCGCATCATCTGGCCCAGGTGGCACATGTCGAACAGGAACTCGACGTCTCTAGCGATGCCCAACTGCTTCATTGTTTCTCGGTGGGGATAGCGGGTACCAACGAAGTTCATCTTTCGGAGGACCTTGAAGAGCTTGGTTGGGGTCTCCACCTCTTTCTGCTTCAGCCTCCGCGAAGCTAGGCGTGTGCGTTCTCTCTGCTCCTCCTCTCCGTCACGGCTCTCCTCCTCCGTGTCTTGATCTTCTTCTTCCGCTGCTCTCTCAGCCACCTTCTCAGCTTTTTCAGAAGCTGGTCTCTTCCCCTTCGCAACTGCAGATCTGCTTCTTAACATAGAGGATTGGATCTCCTTTGGTTCTCCTCTTTCTGCATCTGAGTCGACCTCCATTGGGTCAGTAACGGTTTGCTTGGACGTAGACAGGTCCCTACATCGAGGAGAACGACAGATTGCAACGGCTACTGGGTCGGGAGAGAGAACACGAGTCTCTACACGATCGGTTTCTCGAGCACCTCCTCGGGTGGCGGATCGGGTTGAGCATCGGGTTGGGGATGCGAAACGTCTAGCCAACGGTTGAGAATATGGAACGTCTCCCCTTCCTTGTGAATCGCTAACTTTGGCAGTATCTCCTCCGGTTCTAGCAGCGGTGGAGGTTGATCTGCTCCCCTTCTTTTGGTAAGTATTCACCTTTGGTGCCATTGTTGAATCCTTGAAAAGAGAGAAAAGCTAAACTTCAAGATTAGTAGGGTTAGTTCCTGAGAAATTGAAGAGTCTCAATTCTCTTGAGAGAAAAATAGAAAGCAGGAATGCAAAAGGCTTTTAGGGTTGAGAGACTTATTGATTTGTGCTGCTGAGAGAGAAGGGTTCTAGTCCCTTTAAATAGAAGAGGGTTAGCAACTTGGGCTTCCCCGAGAGTGGGCTTGGGTTTGTGGAATTCGGACTCCACTCGCCATTCGAAGGGGGACATGATCAGGCGCGTCGGGTACGGATTCGGGTAGAGCCTCGGGTTCCCCAAAATTTTTCTTTCTTCTTTTTTTTTTTATGATAAATATGTAAAAATCGAAAATAATGGAAAGTAAACAAATAAATTAATTAAAAGAAAAATAAAAAGATACCTTTGGGACTTCCTCCCAAGTGAACTTGTTTAAAGTCACTAAGCTTGACTCTTCATGCTTTTTAAGCATGGGTTTTAGGAGGGAGAGGTTCTGGAATCCTCTCCACTGGGACAGACTGGCTCAACCAATCCTCCTGGTCTTGTCATGGTTCCACAACAAATGTAGTATTGACTTCTTCAAGATGCTTGACTCTTCTTTGCTTTGTCTTGGTGGAAAAAACTTGACCATCAATAGTTGGCCTTTTAATTCCTTTCTTGACGCTGAATTCCATCTTGAAATGTTTTCCATGCTCAAATTATGATCTTCCCATGTTTCACATCAATCATTGCTCCTATTGTTGCCAAGAATGGTCTTCCTAGGATCAGTGGATCATCTGGTTCCTTATCCATATCAAGGATCATGAAGTCAGTAGGAACTTCCACGCTTCCAATCCTGAGAGGTAAGTCTTCCAGAATGCCAATGGGGTGTCTGATTGTTCCATCAGCTAGAACCAAATACAGACTACTAGGTTTAAAACTACTAAAACCCATCTTGTTGGCAACTGACAGTGGCATGATGCTGACTGAAGCTCCCAAATCGCACAAACAGTTGTCGAAATCCGGAGTCCTATTGAACACGGCAAAGTAAAAGACCGGGGTCCTCCAATTTATCCTCAATTTGCAGTTCAGGATCAAAACACACCCCACTCCTCAGAATTGCATTCCCAATTTCCTTGACAGCTTCCTTAACCTTAATCTCCGGCTAAGCTGCCTCCTTGGTGATTTCCCCTCGAAGTTCGTGTGGTGGCAAGAGCTTAGGAGGTGGATCTTTTCGCTTGGCCATACGCTCTTCAAGCACTTCTAATTGGATGTCAAGAGCAGTATTGAAACTTTCCTCTAGTTCCCTTTCTTTTGGTACAGGCAGTTGAGGTTGATCTGTCATCTGAATATCTACTCGATGTATCATCTGAGCACCATCATCGGGTGAGTCATCGGGTTCTGCCTCGGGTGGTTCTTCGATTTGTGATTCTCGAACCTGTGCTCGATCATCGACTCGATCAGTCTCCTAGGGTAAAGGCTCGGGTTCGTACTCGGATATGTAATACTTGGCCTCATTTATCCCATAGTGATCCATGTCCTCCCCATCTTGAACATCACTGTCCTCAGTGAGGTAGTCCTCATAGTCATCATCAAGGGAAATGGCTTGGGCAGTGGCATAATCCTTTGGGTTCAAAACAACTTTGTCTGGAAGCTGGTTGATCTTTGGAGGTGGTTGGTTGTTGTGGTGGCCCTCGAGGTATCTCAGCTTGGTGTTGAGAGAGTCATACTTAGCAGTCAAGTTGTTGTATCCAGAATCGATCTTGTTGCTCATCTCGGTAAACCGTTTTGCGTTTTCCATAGCAGCGGATGCTTGGTTTTGGATCATCTGTTGAATTAGGCCGCGGAGTTCAGCTTCTTGGGATTGGTTCTACGGGCCTTGTTGTTGTTGGAATCCAGGTGGTGCAATTAGTTGGTGGTAATTGCCAGAATATTGCTGCTTAGGGGCATAGCCTTGATTGTATTGAACAAAAGGCTTTTGCTGGTTTCCTTGAACGGCGGATGGGTAGACTTGGTCTTGAGGGTTTGCAATATTTGGGTTACGGTAGGATAGATTCGGATTCGGTTTGTATTTGTTGTACCCTTTGTTGTAACCTCGTTGGTTGTTGATGTAGTTCACATCCTCTAGCTGAGCATTCTCCCCATCTTATTGTAGAAACTGCTCTTCCTCTGAGATTGCATGGACATGATGCTTCTGGTTGAGGAGCTTATCGAGCTTGTCATTGAGGGCTTTCATGTCCCTCTTATACTTGGCGTCTTCCTCTCCAGTAGATCGCACAGTGCGATCGTACTCCTCATTGTAATGCCCATCAGATTGAGCCAAGTTCTCCACTAGATCCCAACCTTCAACGACATCCTTGTTGAGGAAGTTACCATTGCTTGCAGTGTCCAGCAACATCCGTATCTTAGGGACCACTCTTCGGTATAGTGTACTGAGCAATGAAGCATTGCTAAAACCATGATGAGGGCATCTGGTAGTGTATCCCTTGAAACATTCCCAAGCTTCACTGAACGTTTCATTGTTCTTCTGAACAAAGCTGGAGATATCATTTCGCAGCCTTGCAGTTCTGGAGCTGGAGAAGAATTTGGCTAGAAACGCCTTCTTGCATGCTTCCCAGGTGGTGATGGACTCTGTGGGGAGTGATTTCTCCCAGATGTGTGCTTTGTCTCCCAAAGAGAATGGGAAAAGTCAGAGCTTGAATCCATCTTCACTGACTCCATTGATCTTGGTCAGGCTATAGAGCCTATCAAACTCATCCAAATGGTCCAATGGGTCCTCCATTGGCAATCCATGAAACTTGTTGCTCTGTATCATCTGGATGAGACTACTCTTGATCTCAAAGTTGTTGTTCTGGACAGTAGGTGGCACAATGCCATGTCTTTGTGTGTGAATAGAAGGAGCATCTCCTGCTCCTATGTTTGTCCTTGCTTGAGCAGCTGGTGGAGTGTTCTGATTGTTCATTGTCTCCTCAATTGTTGCTAGTTGCGGTTGTTGAACTTGTTGTTGTCGGAGTAACCGTGTGTGTCGATGTTGTCGATGAAAGGACTCAAGTTCTGGTTACCCTTGGATCGTGTTTGCATGCACAATCAGCTGACCGAGTGAGTACATGAGGATCAACTCGATCCAGGTGATCGAGTGACGGGTCAGGTGGGTACTCGGGTTGTACCTGAAATGCAAAACAAACAAACACGAAAGTAAACAAGTCAGTACCTAACCAAAGTGTATAAAAGAACTTGATCTAGCAAGTGCTGAAATCTTAAACGTAGAAAATTAAATTCAACCAAATGGCAATGGCACCAAATTGATAACAAGATTTTTCACTGAGAGTATCAATTCCCTATGCAGTTGTAGTACAAAGGGTTATCAATCCAAATGGTTGATATGCTAGCAGATGAGATATGATCAGAACTATGCAAGTCAAGCCAATCAATAATGGGGTTTTGAGCTACCAATCTTAAAAGAAATAGAAGAAAGCAAATAAATGAGAACCACACGACCTAAGCACTCGATGCAAGCATTCGAGTACAGGATCGAGTGGGGTGATCGAGTAAGCAAGAACAGTATGAACAACTCAAAGGTATACTCGAAGCAGGTGATCGTGTACCTGTTCAGGTAAGTGATCGAGTTATGAATAAAAATGTAACCAATCTAAATACGAAAGATTCTAAGGATGGGGTAATCGACTCCTAAGTGTTCCTAACCAATATGGATGTCCTACATGCCTCAAGCAAATATTCCCTAGACAATAAATCTCTAAAACCTTGTTAAAACACTCTCGTGATAAAAACAATCAAACTTGATCACTCCCCTACCCAACTCTCGTTGGAGAAACATAACCAAGCAGGCAATATGAACCGATTCATTATTCTCTTAGGCTAAGTGAGTAAATCTCTAGCATTGATTGATTCAAGCATTTCATCTACACCTCTCGGTGGTAAAACACCCTAGATCTAATCTCACCCTCTCGGTTTGTTGATAGCATTAAGAACATCAATCTAGAAGGGAATTTATAAAACATAAACAATCAAACTAAGACATCCTAACCGATCAGGAACACAAAATCGTCTATCCCATCCCTAGAAACTCTACTTCACTACTCAGATTTCATTGCAGAAAACATAAAAACATAGAAGAACGAAAATTGCATTGTATTAAAATATAAAGTAGAAGAGAAGAGTGCAGAGTAGAAATCTAAAAGAATAACAAAAAGAAGTAAATTAAATCCTAACAAAGATAGAAAAATGTTTGAGTCGCTCAGTTTTTCTCCCAGAAGCTATCGCTCTCTGTTCTGAGGGTCTGCAGCGTGCTAGGGCGAGAGGAAGAAGAAGGGGGTTTATATATGGAAACCCATTAACCCTAGCTTCTCAGTCCTGCCCGAGGGTCTGCTCGATGGCGTGCACGAGGATGTGCTCGGGTTGCTCTTCGGGTAGGTCCTCGAATTGTTCTTTCTGTTCTTAGATCCTCTTCGATCGGGTTGGTGTTCGGACTGTTCTTCCTGCTCCATAGCTCCTTCGGTTACATGCTCGGATTTGACCTTGTTTCTCCCCGTTTTCGGCTCTTAAGCACCTGTTTTCATCCAAAATATGCAAATGCAAGAATGTAACACCCTAAATGGCCTAAATGTGGATTTCTACAGTAAATGACCTAAAAATGCTAATGTTATGGTAGAAACAATGCAAAATATGGACAAAAAGTGATGCTTAAAACATGTAAATTAGAGAGTTATCATGAATATTTTGCAAAAGCTGTATATTATATATAATCATAAATATTGAGCATAATTAGGCTGGCCAGAAAATATATTATAGCAACAATATATAGCTACAATTGAAGAAACTATAGTACAAATATTTCGCTAATATTAATTATAATATGACAAATAAAAAATGCTACTAATAATATTAATATAGCGATGAAATAGCGCTATTATAGAGAGACAATTAATAGGATAGGGAAAAAGCGTTATTGTATGTGTACCCTCTAAGTTAGCACCGACAAAGACAGCGTTTACGAAATCGCTATCAAAACGATATAATAGCGTTTTTTGTGTGTTAAGAATATGCATATTTCTTGTAGTGAAACGCCTAATTAATATCTAGTGAGTTACCAATAGGTATATAAATTTGGGCTAAACCCTGCAGATTGACCAGGTCCAACTTTGAAAGTTACCGGGTTCAGGCTTAAATATTTATGTGCTGAAAAAATTGGATAAAATGTAAGTATTATGCTGGATACTTATGGTTGGAAAATATTATGGAACACCAACCATATACCTTCATGCTGTAAGATGAGACCATAAATTGGGGGTTAGATCAATGTGAAGGAAATATGTTATTAATATTTACTTATTTTATATTACATATAGTTGTTAAAAACAAATTATTATTTGTTTTTATTTTATATGTAGAACTCGATAACAAGAAAATATTTATAAGGGATTAATACCATGGAAGACATAGAATGCACCAAAGGATGCCTACACCCTAATTCGATAGCTTATGATTTTATATGTTATTTTATATAAGTTTAAACAATTTATTTGGCATATTAAACAAAATGCTAGAATACATCACAACGGCTTCTCTATGGCTCCTCAGTTGGTTAACGCATTCTAAAGACCATCCTCAACAGAGTCACCTCCCTCTATTATTCCCGCAAACCTCGCCTCATATAAAGACTTTATGCAACGTTGGCTCATTTCATCGAAAAAAAAAAAAAAAAACATCTCATTTCTTTTGATCTCTCATATTTATTTTCTTTTGTTCTTTTTTTTTTTAGTGAAAGAGATACTCTACATCAACACGATTACAATATATTTTTTTATAAGAAAAAAGACAATTAATTAAGCCATATAGAATACATGATCAATCATTCCCTTTTGAAATTCGGTAAGAACCAATGAGCATGAGACAATGGCATGGACGAAGAAAGAAATGCTTGTGGTTGTTGTTCAACCATCTTTGTATCAAGATTGAATACGAAGATTTCATTCTTTTCATATTCCCCAAAATACTTATTTTCATTGAAGTAAATGGAGTTACGAGTGATTCCCTCTTGGTCCTTAGCAAGCACCGTAACACCCAAATCTAGAAGAATTGACTCATCTCCCAGAGAATCAATTTCCTCCCAATTGTTCTCCGTCGATGAATCCATCTTGTAGATTTCAAAGCTCCATGTTTCGATCACAAGTACTGCCTTAACAATTAAGACATCTCCACTTAGAGTGACTACCATATTATACTTACAGTAACTCCCCGCACATGGATTAACAGGACGGCTTATGTAACCTCCTTCAGTAGGTACGTATCCACGTACACTAGTTCTGAAAACTTTCAGCGGAACTTCTCCAGAAAAATCGAAAATATAGAGAAAAGAACAGTTGAGACAATAAAGCTTGTGATCTTTGTATACAGTCTTCGGTGCATGACTTTGGAGATGACTATGTAAACAGTTAAAACATTCTTCAGTGCATGACTTTGGCAACTGGGGGATCTCTTTCCACGAGTTATTTCCTTTCTTGGACGAAATCAGAATGAATGAATTAGCCATTCCGAGAACTAGGTAGTCTTTGGTTTTCTCGTCTATCCATAATATCGGGTTGGAGAGTCCATCTTTTCCTGACTTGAAAGCTGGTAGATTGATTCTCTCGCCGGTTAAAAGATCCAAAATATAAACATCATGCTTTGGATAAGTACCATAAAGACCTTCTTTCTCTTTGTAACGATGTTGCATCAAAAGCCAGCTTCTATAAGTCGTCAAACAAATACTCTTTGCAAAATTGTCACCAAGGTGTTGAGTTTTGTAGATCTTTCCTTTATCTTCAGGATTGATCAAGAGACAATAATTCTTGTCCACGGGGAATAGAACCATCCAAGGGATCTTATTGCTTGGCTTACATTGTCTCGAACCAGATTGCCAAGATGAACAAACCGATTTAGCTCGGTCAAAATCCAAAAATCCAAGGCGTTCAAAGACCACTCGCATGAGATCAAGAGGAAGCTCGGACCAGCAATGAGGAATTGTTCGAGTGACTGAAACGGCTGGACGTTTTAGAGGAGGAGATTGGGCTAAGGCTAAAGTTGGGGAAGCCATTTGCTGGAACAGCTGATCAGAGGCTAAGCTGGCAAGTTTGTGGGATGGAGGAGGTATTATTTTTTATTTTATTTTTTGATCTTTTTTCACTCTCTTAGAGTAAGTTTATATAAAGAGGTGAACTAGGTTATATACTTGGAAAAAAATATATTGGATGATTTTAAAAAGATAGGTAATTTGTTTTGTGTATATTTGATAGGTGTGTGAGATTGCTTTCTTTTTTACGTTATTTTGAAATAACTAGATAAAATCCCGCGCTATATCGCGGTATATCTTTTGGAAATAAATTTTATTTTAATATAGATATAATCTGTAGATTTAAAAGTTTTCTTAGATTTGGTATTTTACATTTACTAAAATTTTGGTAAATTTTTTTGGTCAACAATTTTAAAAAGATTAGATGAAAAAAAACAATTATTATATAAAAACTTAAGAGAAATTCCTTCGAATTATAATGCCCCAACTGCCACATTTCAGTGGGCCCCATGTCCAATTTTTATCCATGGGCCCAACTTCATTAATGGGCCGGCCATTGAGCCAATCAATATCCGACGGCCGATTTGCTACATCCAAGAGGTTTTAATGACTTGTTACCGTTCCTACAAATCACCACATGATTTTTCCCTGTGTTTTTTCCTCACTCGCACAGTTCCGACAGTAACTTCCCGGAAAGTCACCCATCCTGAAACTACTCCAGCTCAAGCACACTTAACTTTGGAGTTCTCTCAGGACCCTTGACCGAAAAGATAAGTGCATGTTGGTGACATAGGTGGTCAAATCAATTATTTTAAACCTCTCTGCAAGTCTCTGAAACCGGGATGTCACAATTCACCCCCGCAAACAGATTGCAACTTCCTCGTTACGCACCAAGACCGTCACCCCCTAATGATGTGAGCCCACTCGACTCCACACTCATCGGAGTTCGGCTTTGATATCACTTGTAACGCCCCGACCACCACCTCTTCTTGAGCATCAGTCGATTCAACTTGGGTTTTCGTGCAATGTCGAGCATGCGTCGGTCGATGCAGTGTGAGTGTCGGTCGATGCAAGTGCACCTTGCATCGGTCGATCCAAGCATGTGTCAGTCGATGCAACCTCAGTTGGTGTCGGTCGATGCAAGGGTAGCGTCGGGTCGATGCAGAGTCATGGTTTGTTATTGTTTGGTTATTGATTGTTGGTTGATGGTTAGAGATGTCTTTATTGCTTGTGTGCATATCCCAGTAGATGAGAGGATTGCCTTACTGAGTGTTTATTAAATACTCATACATCTCAATTTGTGTTTGTGGTGCAGGTAAAGGCAAAGTGTGATCGTGGAATCAAGGAAATGAAGAGGAGGATGTTCTATTGTCTCGATTGGTTGTCTGGCATCTGTTAGGTTGCTAGAGTTGAGTCCTAGAATGTGGTTTATGATTACTGGTTATGTGATTCATGTTGTTTGGGATTATTGATTTAATTGTTATGAATTATATTTGGTTATTATTGGTTATTTCTGCTGTTGGTTATTTGTGGTTGGGTGGTTAGTGGGTATGGGACCACTAGCTTGGATTTGTTATTATTATTATTATTATTATTATTATTATTATTATTATTATTATTATTATTATTATTATTATTATTATTATTATTATTATTATAATAATTATTATTATTATTACTATTATTATTTATTAATTATTATTTAAAAACAAAAACGGGTCGGGTCGTTTCAGTTTGGTATCAGAGCCGAATCCATATGAGTGTGGAGTCGAGTGGGCTCACACCGTCGGGGGTGACGGTCTTGGTGCGCAACGAGGAAGTTGCGATCTGTTAGTGGGGGTGAATTGTGACATCCCGGTTTCAGAGACTTGTGGAGAGGTTTAAAAGAATTGATTTGGTCACCTCTCTCACCAAAGTGCACTTATCTTTTCGGTCAAGGGTCCTGAGAGATCTCCAGAGTTATGCGTGCTTGAGCTGGAGTAGTCTTAGTATGAATGACCTTCCGGAAAGTGAACGTCGGAACTGTGTGAGTGAAGACAAAACAGAGGGAAAGATCATGTGGTGGTTTGTAGGGACGGTAACAAGTCTTTAAAGCCTCCCGGACGTAGCAAACCGACTGTCGGATATGGATGGGATCACGGGCCTAGTGAGTGAACGTGAGGCCCATTAAGTAAAGTGGGCTCATGGACTTGGATTGACATGGGGCCCCACTCAGAGGTGGTGGTCGGGGCGTTACACGAATAACACAAATTTTATGGACAATTATAACACACACACCACAAACTTTCAAAAAAAGTACTAACTGAAACAATAAAAATATTTTAATTATTTTTTTTTTGTGTTTTGGTTAAAATTTTTACAGTTAGGTATAATTTTTAGTGACTAAGCTTAAGTATTTAAAGTTTCAGATTTAATTTCTGAAAATTTAATTTTGGAATATAGTGCAATTTTTGAAACTTTAGAGATGATGTGCTATTTGTTAGTATTGCCTTTCTTAAATTAAATATTTATATATTTATTTGAGAATTAATGAAAAAAGAAAAACAAAATCTGTTTTGTTTGTAAAATAATTTTTTCTAGTAAATCATTTTAATAAAATGATGTAATCATAACATAGCATATATAAAGGAAAAGTATTTTGTGAAGTGACCTTAGCGCAGTGACCAATAGTAAGTCCAATTGTAGAAGATCCCATCATATCAAGGATTGACTTCTGCTTCTTACGAATGTACGGATTTGGCTAATGGGTTGACTTGTTGTAGTCCAATAGTTGACAACAAAAAAGTATTTCAAAAAAGTGTATTTTCAGATGATGATTCTTTTAACACCTAACTAATGTTTAGTGAGTTGCCAATAGTCAATAGACATGTAAATTAGAGCCAAAACCCAAGGGTTGGCCCGACTCAGCATTGAAAATTAATAGGCTCAATGTGCAGAACAAAAAAGATAAAATGTAATATTATGCTGGAATACTTATGGTTGGAAAAGATTATGGAACATCAACCATGTACCATCATGCAGCCAGATGTAAGAAAAGACCACAATTTGATGGTTAGACCAATGTGAAGGCAATATGTTATTTATATTTACTTAATTTATATTAATTTATTTTTTTTGGTCATCTTGAATTTTATTAAAACTTGTTTTTGAATCAAAGTAGGATTACAAACGCCCATATGAGGGAAACTTAAGCCGACGGACAACTAGAAGTCCCCAGAGACAAACGTCAGAGGAAAAAGAAAATTCCCCGGAAACTAAGCCCTAACAAAGAGAGACAAAGTAAATTGGACAAGAAATACAAACAACCAAATCGAAAGAGGATAACTCCTTACCCTATAAGCAGAAATAACTAGGCAATTACCTAAAAAATGGAAGAACCAAAATAATAGAGAAACTTTTTCTTCTCAAACATCTGGGCATGTGATTTATCACGGATGCCCACGGCATAACAACTACCTCTTCCTATCACAATGAGAGTCAATCTCTCAAGAACCAAGGACATCATAATCCGACAAGCAAAAAGAACTCATACAAGTTCATAGAGACTCAAACACACTCCCAGATGCGACGACGACGACTGATGCGTCTCATTACGTCTAAATAGAATCCTTCGAAAAGCAATAATATCTAAACACATCATGAAGGAGCAAGGCAAAACTTCACGAAGTTAACACAAACCATGAACACCAAGGATAAGAAATTTTGTAAGCTTTGAAGACTACCAACCAAAAAATAAAAACTAAACTTCTGCTAAGAAAGGAGCCGAGAATAAAAGGAACCACAGGCTGACACAAGGAGACAAGGAATAGGAGAAAAGGCAATGGCTTGAGCTGACAAACCATTCCATATATGCGGCTTAAAAATGAAGATAGGCATAAGACGAGCAACAAAATCTGAGACACAAACAAGCAAATCCCAATGGAAATTATTCTTCAAGCCAACCATTGATCTAAGATCCGGCATCATCAACTTTACTTGTAATCAGAAACCCTCCCATAGATGACTGCTCTAACCACTTCCTCAACACAATCACTAATCAGACCATCCTCTAAAAAGGTGCCTCAAACGAAGGTTCAACAAGAATGCAAACGACACTAAACACCTAACCCTAGCTAAACGGTACAGGAGGAAGACGGGAAAGTCAGCTTACTCAAACAGGAGACAACAAAAACCCATGGCCACAGAAACAAGAAGCATCACCTAAGAGACTAGGACAACACAGGATCTGACAAAGGCAAAAGAGTCTTCATCTAAAACCGCCGTGGGAGGACGAACAACGCTCCAAAGACTATCGAGCAAGCCTCACCGTGAAGACCGTCTCATTCGCTAAGCACACTAACCACACCATCGATCCACCAGGTCTAGCCGAGTCACAAATGGAAGCAAAAAACAAACGAACAAATGAACTACAAAGCAACGGGAGCCCTCTCACAACTACGGCGAGGAGGTCGGTCACCGGAGAGGGCAAACGGAGATTTGATCATTGGGTGATGGCTAGGGCAAACTCACCGGAGAGAAAAGGAAAAAAATCATTTATTTTATATTACTTATTGATAAAATTATTAACAATTTTTTTAATATATTACTTAAGTATTTAGATGATCAATAAATTACACATTTCATCAAAAAAAACATCTCATTTCTTTTATTTTCAATGCTTACATACCACAATTTTTTATCTCTTTTTTTTTAACTCAGGTTAATATTAATATGAAATGAGCAATCCAAACAAAGACAACTTAAAAGGATAATGAAACAAACTATCTAATAAAACCAGTGCAACATACCTAAAACTATGGTCCAATCCCTCACCGTTCTGCAACCTGGACCATCTTATTTATTTTCTTTTTTTTGTTTTTTTTGTCCAACATACCTAAGAAGTTTTCTAAGGTTTGGTATTTTGCATTTACTAATATTTTGATAATTTTTTTTGGTTAATAATTTTAAAAGGATTAGCTCAATAGAGCCAATTTTGAGATAGTCTTTGGGCTAAGGTGTTGAGACATAAATATAAAGTGGGTCGTGTACAGGATCCCTCTTGGCTGGTTGTCAAGGGTCGATGGTCATCTACGTGGAGGAGTGTAGGGATGGGTTTACGGGAAATGGTGATCATGGGATTGGCCTGGGTGATTAATGATGGGCGCATGGTCCGCTTTTGGAAAGAAAAATGGTTGGGAAATGCTCCTATAGAGAATGTGAGTATAGTCGACATGTCGGGTGATCATTGGGAAGTATGTGTAGTGACCCTTGCTAAGGGTAAAATCTCAAAATAAAAATTTGACGAAGAAGACCCGAAAAGAACTCATAAAGAAGGAGAAGAGAAAATAAAAAGGAACGACCGAAAGAAGTCAGAAGAAATATCAACAAGTCAAAGAATGGCCAATGTGCAAGAGACTAAAACCAATAAGAAAACCTAAAAAGTAAGAAGAAGAAGAATGACCTAGTCAAAACCAAAATGAGCCAAGATACGGTCAAGACTTCGTGTTCCGAGAAACTCCTTCAAGATCAACCCGATGACTGCAGACCTCCTTGGAATGACCAACTTCCCTTGTCCCAACATTCGTCCATTCACCAGTGAGAAATCTGGATGAGACTTGTTATCTTTCACGAGGTCTCGAATGATCACTTGTAGCTCCTCGTCTTTGTCAACCTTATAACAGATTTTTTCCAACTGAATTGATGTAGGTACCGAAAGAGTAAACAATGTTGGTACCACCTCTTTGCGAGACAAGGCATCAGCTGCTTTGTTTTCCAACCTCGGCTTGTACTGAATGTCAAAGTCAAACCCCAGCAGTTTGGTGAGCCATCGTTGATAGTCCATGTTAATCTCCCTCTGTTCTAGTAAAAACTTAAGGCTCTTTTGATCCGTTCGTACTATGAACTTCCTCCCCAACAAATAATGTCTCCACTTCTGGATAGCAAACACAATGGCCATTAGTTCTCTCTCGTAATCCGATTTGAGTCGCTGTCGGCCTGTCAACGAGTGACTGTAGAATGTTGCAGGGGCGTTTGTTAGCCCGAAGGGCATAACCAGGAACTCGTAGTGCCCGTCGTGAGAGCGGAACGCGGTTTTGTGCACATCCTCTATCTTTACCAGTATCTGATGATATCCTGATCTCAGGTCCAACTTGGAAAAGATCTGAGCCCCCTGAATTTCATCCAGGAGTTGGTCTATCAATGGGATGGGGTAACTATCTGCATTGTGGCTTTGTTGAGAGCACGATAATTGACACAAAACCTCTAGCTTTCGTCCTTCTTCTTCACCAGGACAACCAGTCTGGAGAAAGGGCTACCACTATCTCTGATGATCCCCGCTGACAACATGTTGGAGATCAGCTTCTCTATCTCTTCGTTTTGGGCATGAGGGTATCTAAAAGGGCGCACGTTAACTGGTTCTGCGTCTGGTTTCAGCTTAATGGAGGCAGTCTTTTTGGCTCCTCGAACACCACTCCAAATTCCCCTAAGAGATGGCTAAACTCCTCTGGGCATGTGAGGGTCTCGTTCCCTTCCTTCTGTAGACCTAAGTACTCCACTAGCAATCCTTCACCTTCCTGCTTAAGGATCCTCCACAATGCTTTAAGAGATATGGCATTGTTGGACAAACTACGATCTCCTTGTAGAGTGACCGGTTTCCCCTTTTCCCTGTATGACATTACTTGCTCCTTCCAGTTTACTTGTGTGTCTCCTAACATTTCCAACCACTACATTCCTAAGATTACGTCTACCCCTCCTAACTCCAACGGTAAGAGACTCATAATCAAGGTATAACCCGGTATTTCTAGCACTACTCCCTGACAGACCCCTATTCCATGAACGATAATACATGTCTCCATTCGGATTCCATACTCTTGAGTCCTTTGCAAGCTGACACTCAACTATTGGACCAATCGACTTGAGAGAAAATTGTGAGAAGCTCTGCTATCGATCAAGATGGTCACTTCCTCCTTCTGAATCAGTCCTCGTAGCTTCATGGTGCGAGGCGAGGAGCTTCCTGCCGCCGAACCCAAAGAGAGAATGGCGCACTTTGTTACTTCTCCCGTCACCGCATCAAAGGTCTCCTCCTCGACATCGTAGAAACATTCTGCATCTCCCACCTCCTCGCTTACTACCATAACCTGTAATTCGATGACCCGCATGGAAACGTTCATCGCACCTGAAGCAGAGTCTTTTCGCCCTTCTTTCATTCGCCTCCGTGTCTGTCAATCGCCGGTATGGGAAACATCGACCGTCATTGGATTTGGGTTGACTAGGTTTAGAGCTCCCAGCTGGACGAGACAACGTCGTTTGTTTGTCAAGTGGGTTTCTAGACTTGTGAACAGCCGAGATTACCCTTCCATACGACTGTTGACTGCTACTCGAGTGTTGACCTCCACGCGATGTCATTTTTTCTCCTCCGACCTTGTTAGTGTCCCTCCTCTGTTTTCCGACGAAGTCTCTGGTGAGGACTCGCCGGACCAATCCTCGACCTTCTTGGACAGACTCACCCTTTTCTTTAAACTCCTGGGCTCAAACATTTTTACTCCTGCCCTGATCTTTGGCTTTAACCCCACCATAATAGCCAATTGCAGCACTTTTTCTGAAACCTTCGAAGCGTTTATAGCTAGAGCAATGAAATCTTTGCAATATTGTCCGTGGTGTCATTCTGGCGTAGCAGGAGCAGTCTCTCTCGCGCCGTCAAGTCATGGGTCACCAAGAAATCATCCAACACCCTTTCCTTCATCTGTTCCTAGCTTGAGAACGGGGTTCGATCGCGCTCCCAACGGTACCATGTGAGAGCTTTGCCGTCGAAACACATACGAACAGCTCAGAGTTTCTCGTCTTCCGAAAGCTCCTTCATTCGAAATATTGCTCCACACGTTGTACCCAAACCTCCTCGTTTTTTCCATCAAATAGCGGAATCTCGATCTTCCTTGTCAAAGGTTCCCCTTTGTCTGGTACATCACTCTTCACTTCCTGCAGAGCGGGTGTCGGTGTCATACTGGGTGTGAAAAGGGGGTGTGATATATCATGGTTTTTAGGTATTTTTAGCCATGATATAAGTCTTATTTATATAGTCTTTTTGGTATTTTTAGAGTCTTTTGAGTCTTTATAGGATTTAGCATGGATGGGAGCTTAATGGAGCTAAAAAGGAAGATTTGGAGCTTAATCAAGCATTGAGGCTGAGCTACGAAGTTGCGAGGCGAATTCAGAAGTCAGCATCTGGATGCAAGTGATGGTGTCGATCGATGCATCATCCAGCAGAAGAATTGGAAGTTTTCTCACAAGTTTTGAAGATTTACAAAGCTGCCCCAAAGTTTTCAGTATTTGCATCATTAGTCTCTGGACGTTTTTAGGAATATAAATAGGATTTTTGGGTCATTGTTTAGACCTAAGCTTTATTTTTCCCTGCAACTTTTGAGAGAAATCCCTGAGAGATTTTTAGAGAGCTTTTGGAGAGAGGAATCAAGACTCCTTCTAGAGAAGATTCAGAACTCCTTTTCTTCTTCTTTAATCTCTTAATGCTATCTATTTATTTCATGATTTGTGTTTTTACAATTATGTCTGAGTAGATCTGCTTGTTAGGTTTAGGGTTTCTCATTAGGAATTTCATGGATTGTTAAATTGATTAATTGTTTAGATTCATTATATTTCTTGTTCTTCACCATAGGTTGTTCCTAATGCTAGATCTTTGATTAGTCATCTGGATTTAGATCTTAGGATTATTGATTGAGATGAGAATATAATTGATTTTCCTGACAAAAACCTTTGGTGAGCAAAATTACTTTTTGCAAAGAGATTTGAATTAGTGATTTGTGAACTTCTCTAAACTTGATTTTATTGCTGGTTTTTAACTTGAATTTTGAAAAGAGATTTGGATTTTTGAGTTTTAAAACTTAGATAATATTTGCAGTGAGAACTGATTTATTTTACAATTGTGTTTAGAGTTCAAGAACGATGCTTAATTATTGAATCCTGCTTGTTTAATTAATTGATCTGATTTTCCATGATTTCCTGAAAATTTCCCTAGGCCTAGCGTTTAATCCTTCTGAATTTACATCTCTTTTATTTTCTGTTTTTGTATTGCTATTTAAATTACAATTTTGGTTTAGTATAAGTAAAAGAATATTAAATCTATTGTGTGATTTATAGTGCTTGTGGATACGATCCCTAAGTACTACAACTGATCTCTTAATTTGAGAGAGTAGCTCAGGGTTAAATTTGAGCATATCAAATTTTGGCGCCGTTTTCGGAGACTCTTTTGATTCACCATTAGATTAAAGTCTTTGATTTTGTCTAAATTTTTATTTTTCTATTTTACTCACACGCTTTTGTTTCTTTTCTCTTGTGTGTTTCAGGTACATGCCTAAGCCTAGCACCAGAAAAAATCCTACTGGTCCAGTTGTTAAGCTTACAAACCAAGAGTTAGGACAACTAGAGCGTGATAACACAAAGGCAGCCAAGTCAGCGAAGATGGCCAATACAATCATATTGAGACCTGATGAGGCTGGAGTTTTAAGAGATTGAGAGGGTCATGTGTACAACGAGCAAGGCCAGAAACTTGATGCTAAAGGACGAGTTATTCAGGGAGAACTCGTTGTGGTTAAGGATGATGCACGTGGCGTCGAGCGACGCAACGATGGCATCGATCGACGCAACCAAGAAGGCATCGACCGACGCAACATTGACGTCGATCGATGCAATGCTAGAAACGGTGTGAATGGTGCGGATTTGGATGGTAACAACCAGCAGAACCTTCAGCCAATGATTTGGAGTTGAAGCCTGCCTACTTTGCTCTTGTCGGCCAAAGACCATTCCAGAACTTGCCGCATGAGAAGCCTTTAGACCACATTGAACACTTTGAGGATAGAGTCACAAGCATCAAGGCTAATGGGGTCACAGAGGACTATCTCTATTGCAAGCTCTTCCCCTACTCTCTTGTTGGGGAAGCTTCTCATTGGCTAAGACAACTCAAACCGGGATCTCTGACAACCTAGCATGACATCAAGGTGGCATTCTTGAAATACTTCTACGATGATGCGATGTCTGATGAGCTGAGGATTAAGCTCTCCACCTTTAGACAAGGACCTGCTTAATCTTACAAAGCTGCTTGGGTGAGATTCAAAGCATACCAGAGAGACTGTCCGCATCATGAGTTCTCAGAAGTGCAGTTGATTAGCATCTTCTTCAGTGGTATTGACTGGAGGTATCAGATGGCTTTGGATGCTGCTAGTGATGGGAACTTCAAGACAAGGTACCGAGATGAGGCTGAAAAGTTGATAGAGAGGTTAGCATCAAGCAACAGTACCAAGAATGCAGACTTAGAGCGGAGAAGAGCACATGAAGGCAATGGTTCAAATCAGTTTACTGCGGTGAATGCTAAGTTGGATACAGTGCACAATCTTCTTGTGGGAAAGAAGTCTGTCCATTTTGCTGAAGATGTTGAGACTTTTGAGCCAAAGCCAGAAATTACAGAAGATGTCAACTATGTATATGGAGCTGGGTATCAAAATCAGATATTTGGTCAGAAGAATTCATTCTCAGGAAATCCAAACAGCAACTTCACTAGGACCTATGGATCTTCTTCTTACCAACCCCTCCCTCCACCCAATTCGGAGAGCAAGATGGAATCAATGATTGAGCAGATTCTTCAAGGTCAATAGAAGTTAACAGTAGACTTCAATGGAAAGATTGATTATGTTTACACTGAGCTGACTGGGAAGTTTGATGCATTAAACACTCAT
The DNA here is from genome assembly GCF_030686135.1 of Camelina sativa. Taxonomy (NCBI): domain Eukaryota; kingdom Viridiplantae; phylum Streptophyta; class Magnoliopsida; order Brassicales; family Brassicaceae; genus Camelina; species Camelina sativa. The sequence goes on along the minus strand of NC_141886.1, from coordinate 8,637,147 downwards.
GTCAAGAATCTGGAAAATCAAGTAATTCAGACTGCTGGGTCTGTTAAAAGACAAGAAGAACTTCTTTCTCGAAGAACGGAGATGGATCCAAGGCATGCTTGCAATGCAATTCTGGTGAATGAAGGAGAAAACCATGATACGACGAAAGTAGAACCAGCATCGACCGATAAACACCAGCATCGATCGATGCAACTACCATCTAGAATCGATCGATGCATCACCATTGTCGATCGACACACCCCACGACCAGCTCCGGTGTCTCTAAAGTTCCACCTGCTTCAGAGCAAGCTTATAAGCCTAAGGTTCCTTTTCCTAAGCCTAGGAGGTCCAAACAGGAGATTGAAGAAGCTAGATGCAAAGCTATGATGGACAAGGTAATGATTGAGATGCCTTTGATTGATGCTGTCAAGTTTTCTCCTGGGATTAAGCGGTATGTGAAGTGGATGGTCACCAATGGTTTGAGTCCTGAGGAAGGAGCTTTGCTAACAAAGGATGTCAGCTCAATTCTGTTGAAGCAGCCTCCACAGAGAAAGAAAGAAAAGAAGCAACAAGTGGTTGTTTCTAAGGAAGTGAGTGCAATAATTCAGTGCAGGACTGCTGAGAAGTTACCAGATCCTAGAAGCTTTGTACTTGATTGCTCTATCTCTACAGGAAGGTTTGCTCACTCACTTTGTGATCTTGACTCTAGTATTAACCTGATGCCACATTATGTTGCTGTGAGACTTGGGATGACAGATTTCAAGCCAACTATGATATCTCTTATCTTAGCTGATTGATCCAGAAGGATTCCTGAAGGTGTCTTAGAGGATATTCCAATTAAGATTGGAGATTGCATGATTCCCACTGAATTTGTGGTGTTGAAGTATGACAAAGAGCCTAATGATCCACTTATCTTAGGACGCTCATTCTTGGCTACAGCTGGTGCCATCATAGATGTGAAAAAGGGACACATAGCTCTGAATGTAGAAGATTTGGTTATGAACTTTGAGATGGACAAGCTGAGAAGGGTTCCCACTATTGATGGTCAGACATTTTCTGTGGAAATTGAATCTGATGATGATCCGATCATAGAGCTTCATGGAGACATTACTAATGGGTATGTCAAAGAGTTGGAGACTGCTGAGAAAGTGAGCAAGCAAGCTGTTAAGCTTGAAGATTGGAGTGGAGATCATCTAATCAGTACTAGAGACCATGATGAAGTTCTGATCCATGACAAGTTGCTGGTGGATGATGTTTTGTAATGGAAACACGGATAACTGAGGAAAGTTGCAGAATTGTTGAAGAGACACAAGTTGCCGACATAGCATCGATCGATGCAGCTGTTGCATCGATCGACACACCTCCACGAAAAACCGAAGATTCTCGAGTTGATTCCTTAGCTGCAAGTCCTACACCGGTTGTAAAGCTGAAATCTCATCATTCTGAAGTCCATAATCCACAGGTAAAGCCAAGGTATGCATCTCCTTCGCCTAAACTTTCTCCATTCATCAATAAGAATTTCAAAGGTGCAAAAACTGTTTTGTAGTTAACCAAGCCACGAGATTATCGTAGAGCGTTTGTTTCTTCTGTTGATTATTTTGCAAGACTTAAAAGAAAGCCAACCGTCCCTAAGTCCCGCCCTGGTCATGTTTCTCATATACTTGGCAAGTCTCATGCACCTACTGCCTACACACCCCCTTGGATGAAGAGGACATTCTCTCGGAAGCATTCATTGCCATGTTCCGATCCACCGGATGCCTGAGATCCGACACAGTCAAGCTAATGACTGAAAACAAGAGCTTAGTGGGAGGCAACCCACTCATAGGTTTTTTTTCCACTTTGAGTCATTTTTATTCTTGCTTTGAGTCAGTTTGAATTTGTATTGAATTATGAACTTCTATCTATCATGTTGCGTTTAATCTTGTGTTTGAGTGATTCTTAGCAGTGCTAACATCCACGGAATGAGAAAAACACAAATTAATCGCAGCTAACTCAGGAGTAATGTTCGAACTCTCTGCATCTGCAGAGTGCATCGACCGACACACCATCAGCATCGATCGACACAGAACATCCGGATTGGTAACATGATTTTGTTCAAAATTTCAATACTTATTCGTTTTTGTTTATTTTTATTTCGCCAATCTCTTACTTGATAACACTAGGGACAGTGTTGTTTAAGTTTGGAGGAGGCAGTTACTAACTACGTTTTTGTTTTTGAGGGTTTTAAAAAAATGGTTTTATTGAGTCAACATTTTGTTGGGAACTATGATTTTTCTTTTTAGTGTACTGCCTTGGTTGATTAATGCTGCAGACTGAATCCAGAATCCGACTAATGAAAAATCCAATGGCTGACCAGTAAACCAGTGACATTCGAATTTCCAACATAATCCATAAAAGCTTGAGGTAATTTCTGCGCTTTTCTTTTTACCTCATCAAGGAGATTGATGTTCATATAGCTTGATTCCTTGTTCATACCTGACAAGTAAGATTTCAGAAAAGATAAAATGGTACTCCTCTCCCTTATTAAAGTTTGAAATATTTTTCCTGAGAGCTTTGTTAAAAAAAAGAGAGAATAAAAGATGAGATGATTTTGATCAGTTTAGAGAGGTAGGTAAATTATTTGTGACCTCATTATTCTACTCTTGAGTCAAATGATCACACAAAGCTTGGAAACGAGGGGTAGGTAAATTATCGATGACTCCATTATTCGCCTACAACTTTGAAAAAAAAAAGATAAAAAAAAAAGAAGAAGATAAAAAAAACAAAGCAAAGCTCTAATGAAGATTAAATAGAATAAGTCTGGGGGAGAGAAAGAGTACTACATGTTGTTAAAATTATATCTTGCTTGTTATGGTATTGTACGGGAATGAGTCTAGAAGGTTCTTGACATTGATCAAATTGATGAGATCCACCGATGAAGGCTTAATGGAGGAAGTAGTGGAATTTGGTTTGAATTTGGGATGTTATGAAAGTCAACGGAGAAGTACATGGTGGTTTGATTTGGATTTATCTGCTAAGCATATGGATTATTGTTTGGATGATCATGGCAATACTTTAAAAAGAAAATGAGTTCCTGCGTTTTGCAAACCTCTTTCACAGGGCTAAGTTTATGTTTTGCTTGAGGGCAAGCAAAGGCTAAGTCTGGGGGAATTGATATATCATGGTTTTTAGGTGTTTTTAGCCATGATATAAGTCTTATTTATAGAGTTTTTTTGGTATTTTTAGAGTCTTTTGAGTCTTTATAGGATTTAGCATAGATGGGACCTTAATGGAGCTAAATAGGAAGATTTGGAGCTTAATCAAGCATTGAGGCTGAGCTACGAAGTTGAGAGGCGAATTCAGAAGTCAGCATCGATCGGTGCAAGTGATGGTGTCGATCGATGCATCATCCAGTAGAAGAATTAGAAGTTTTCTCACAAGTATTGAAGATTTACAAAGCTGCCCCAAAGTTTTCTATATTTTCATCATTAGTCCCTGGACGTTTTTAGGAATATAAATAGGATTTTTGGGTTATTGTTTAGACCTAAGCTTTATTTTTCCCTGCAACTTTTGAGAGAAGTCCCTAAGAGATTTTTAGAGAGCTTTTGGAGAGAAGAATCAAGACTCCTTCCAAAGAAGATTCATAACTCCTTTTCTTCTTCTTTAATCCCTTAATGCTATCTATTTTATTCATGATTTGTGTTCTTACAATTATGTCTGAGTAGATCTGCTTAATAGGTTTAGGGTTTCTCATTAGGGATTTCATGGATTGTTAGATTGATTAATTGTTTGGATTCATTATATTTCTTGTTCTTCATCATAGGTTGTTCTTAATGCTAGATCTTTGATTAGTCATCTGGATTTAGATCTTAGGATTATTGATTGATATGAGAATATAATTGATTTTTCTGACAAAAACCTTTGGTGAGCAAAATTACTTTTTGCAAAGAGATTTGAATTAGTGATTTTGTGAACTTATCTAAACTTGATTTTATTGCTGGTTTTTAACTTGAATTTTGCAAAGAGATTTAGATTTTCGGGTTTTAAAACTTAGATAATATTTGCAGTGAAAACTGATTTATTTTACAAATGTGTTTAGATTTCAAGAACGGTGCTTAATTATTGAATCTTGCTTGTTTAATTAATTGATCTGATTTTCCATGATTTCCTGAGAATTTCCCTAGGCCTAGCGTTTAATCCTTCTGAATTTACAACTCTTTTATTTTCTGTTTTTGTATTGCTATTTAAATTACAATTTTGGTTTAGCATAATTAAAAGATTATTAAATCTATTGTGTGATCTAGAGTCCTTGTGGATATGATCCCTAAATAACACAATTGATCTCTTAATTTGAGAGAGTAGGTCAGGGTTAGATTTGAGCATATCACGGTGTACCACGTCGATCGTGTTGGCGTTAACATCGGAAGGTTGTGTGTCTCCCTCTGTTACCCAAGAATGATGCTCCTCCCCAAACAGACGCTTCTGAATGATCTCCAAAGCGTCCAAGTTTCCCATCTGCTTCTCCATGACGTCTACCTTCTCCATTTGTTTCCTCATTTCTTTGACTTTGGTTTCGGGGTCAGCGATTTCTTGAACATCGCATTGAAGGTGCTCGGCTGATTTCTCTAGCTCCTCCATTTTCTTTGATGGCATGTCTTGTGGGAACTCCCAAGATTGACTGCTATGATACCAAATTGATAAGTATTAGAGACACAAACTTGCGAAGAATAGATTGAACTGAAGAATACTGTTTTATTAATGAGATATTGGAATACAAATTTGAGAGAACTTACGGATTCTCTCCCCCTCCCCCCCCCTTACAAAAATGATCCAGAATCGAGATAGTCCCTCTCATCCCTCCTCACCTCCTACTTTATACTACTCTTGTCTTATTCTCCCTAATAGTCGTTGTGACCCAATGCAATGGACACGCCAGCTCACACTAATGACTCATTACCTCAACTAAGGTTACTTTATTCTTGACCATGGTGAACAGTACCAGGCTGGCAGTCTTAACCTGATCCATTCAGTCAACCCAAGACACCTCATGCCTTCTAGGTCCTTCCTCACATGTTGGATCAATTTTGGGCCTTGAGCCTTTTGCGATACGGGTACAGTATTGGTGGGTGCCTTGCTTCATACCTATGGCCACCACCATAACTCTGGCAAAGTAATATGTGACGATTACTTCTTCACACATTGATAGAGATCGATTGATTCCTTCATCTCCACCACCACCATAACTCTGGCAAAGTATTCTCCGGTCTTCATCTCCAACAGCTCAAAATTCCTTCTCAAGGTCTCTAATTGAGCACGCTGCACCCGTGAGTTGCTTAGAAGTATCTTTCAGTGTAATCGTTTTGAGAACAGTTTTATCGATTGCACTGAACAAATAGTTCTTTGCTTTGAGATCTTTCAATTTCGCTTCACCAAGTGTCTTATTCTCAGCGTCGGACAGCGTTTCTTCACTTGTTGGCTCAATAAACCCATCTCTCACCACACCCCAATACTCTTTTGATTTAAACAAGTTTTCCATGAGAAGACTCCAATGATCGTAATCTCCATCAAACCTAGGAATGCTTGGCTGTGCAAACTGCAAAGCTACTTGATTCAGCCATCTCACTCACCCTCTTACTTGTGTTTCTCTCACTCTCAATTTATAGCTCTGATACCAAATTTGTCAGTCTCATATAAAACTCAAACAAAAGCTGAATGCTTCGATATTTTATTGATAGAGATTGCAGGCTTTAAATAGCCAAAACTACAACGAGCTAAAACGAAACTTACTGAAACAAACTAAGAGAGCTAATAAATACTAGGACCACGACTAACTACTCCAGACTAGGAGTTTATTCAAACTGAAACAAAACAACCAAGACCAAGTCAAAACCCAACAATAACATATAGAGTGATCTGCAGTACTTTTATATACAACAACGCCTATGGAAATTGAGAGAGAAGAAACAAAAAAAAAAAAAGAGAACGTTTTAAAATCTCACAGCTTGAGGCTCCTCTGCTTCTCCAGCTTTCAGAAAAGCTGAAACATTAAAACACAGTTAGCTTCTCACTATCTTTCTCATTGTATTATTGCATCTATGGATTCTTAAGTTTATTTACCTCTCTTCTTAACCTTGTTCCTAAACCCTCTTTTCCTGCTGAATGCAGTTTCCTGGACATTTAATATAACACAAGAATAAATCATCACAAGGTATTCAGAGAAAACTACTAAGGGCGATAATAAAACTGAATTAAGATCATGGGAGTTTGATAGAATCTATACCACTGGCTGACCCATCTTCACTGCTTCACGGATTGCTTCTACTAAATCACGGTTAGCCTCAGTGTATAGACTGGTCACTGTTCCATATTGCCCAGCTCTAGCTGTTCGACCTATCCTGTGAAGGAAATCAACTGCAGAACTAGCAAAATCCGCCTGCAACCAACCCCAAAGAATTTTCATTCTGGTTTTAGAGAGCTGAATACTCTGAAAATGGTGTTAGTTAGAATTCGAAAAGCAACCTGAATAACGTGTGAGACGTTAGGAACATCAACTCCACGGGCAGCTGCATCAGTGCAAACAAAGACACCGCCAGTTTCTCTGAAGTCAGCTAGTATATTAGCACGTTCGTCAAGCTTGTGGTTTTTGTGATAACGATAACACTGGATACTAGCTTTCTCCAATATATCAGCCACTGCTTCAACTGCTTCGACCGTGTTTGCAAACACCATCGTCCTCTCAGTGTTGTTGTTGTTTCTTACAGCCTCTATAAGAGCATCAACCTGTGAGTCTATTGTGACTTCAACCCATTTTTGCTTTAGTCTGCAACATAGGAAGACAATAATAAAATCTTAGTTTGAGCAGATTGCAAATTTCTTATGAACATCAAAACAATGGCTTCTAACCAACAGCTAATAATCATTTCCTATTATAATACATCTTATGTGACTTAGTCAACCATTGAAAGGGGTGAGTGATGCACAGTTGTACAACGAAGATAAAAGTGAGAACTTTTCACCTTGGACTGTTTCGGTGAAGAAAGTTTCCGCTAACCCAAACGGCATCTTGAAACATATGTTTCAAAATACCTCCAGCAGTCTTCTTCCCATTAACTGGAAGTGTGGCTGCAATGAAGATATACTGCTTGCTACGGCTATAGATCTTTCTGACTCTTCTCCAACCCTTTTTGGTATCTGATCCAGCTTCACCTTCAACACTAAGCATCTGTGCTGTATCATCAAGATACTCTGCTTCCTCTTCCTCTTCCTCTTCTTCATCCTCTTCCTCAGAAATAGACCCCTCATCGAATTCAGCATCATCCACACTCTCTAGATCAATTTGGGGTACCACGGCATTAATCTCCATTGGTTTTCCAATATTGGATGTAACCAAACGAGACACTTGTTTCTCATCAAAACGCAACATATTTATCAAACGGATAATCTGATTCTGGAAGCTTCCACATAGAAGCATATCAGCTTCATCAAAGACCTGCAAGTAATCCAAATATTCAAAACGAGATCTATAATTCCAAAATTGCTTACAAATACAACACCAACCAAATAAACCATACCACATATTTGACAGATCGAAGAAACTCCAGACGCCTATTTCTTTTCGGCTCAATATTATTCAGAAGAGCAGCAGGTGTCGAAACAATTATATCAGCCAGTCTATCTGGCCAACCCTGCAGCAAAATACAACTTCCATATTCAGCTATATATAAACAGTAACAAAGTAACAGAGCTCACATTCACATCAATTAAGGAAATGGTTACCTGAGACCCGCAAACAGCTTCAACTCTGAGAAGTGGATTACCATCCTCACCAATAAGACCATTAACCATCCGAACCACTTGTTCACACAACATGACATTTGGACACAGAATAAGAGAGAGATTCTTAAGCGGAAACGGCCTTTCCTCTCCATTCGTATTATTCTCGGAATCAAGAACGTTGTTTGTTAACCGATCAATTATTGGAGCAAGGTATCCATGTGTTTTACCACTACCAGTTTCTGCTGCAACAATAACATCTTTCCCTGACAATATCGACGGTATGCAAACAGCCTAGCAGATAAAAACACATTTCAGAACTTTAGAGAACACAGCAAAATTAACAATCAGCAAGTGATTCTCCAAGTTCCCTTTTGGGATTTCACTAAAATTTGAAAACTTTACCTGAGTAAGAGATGGTCTACCGAACCCAGAATCTTGAAGAGCTACAGAGACCTTATCAGATAACCCAAGAGACTTCCAAGAAACGGTTTGGTCAGCGAAGAACGTATCATTACCCTTTTTCTCTACTTGTGCTTCGGTGGTAGAAGCAAACCCACGAACCCATTTCCCATCAGATCGATTCAGAGAGCTTAAACGGGAAGATACAGATGAACCATAAGCGAGAGCAAACGAGACTTTGAACTTTTGGGATAAGAGCTTCGACGGTGCTGAAGAAGAGACTCCGTATAAATGAAGCACGGAGACAGAGCGTGAGAGAATCATCGGACTAATCAAAAATTCATGAAAAAAGGCAATCAGATTTTATCACGGCGGATAAGATTGGAGAAGAAACCTAATCCAAAAGGGTTTTAGGGTTTAAGCAAAATGAGATTCAGAGAAGAAACCTCTGTTCCAGTCCCTTCATTACTCATTAGTCATTTAGGGGCTGGTTCAAATGCTGCGGTTGCGGTTGCAGTTGTGGGAGATTGCGGAAGCGGGTGATTGCGGTTTTAAGCGTTTTAAATGACTGATTTAGTGGTTTAAAATTGGTGCGTTTGCAGGAGGTTTACGACTGGTTGACCAGCGAGTGCAATAGCGGTTGGAATATAATAAATGTGATATTTAATATATAAATGTTTAAAAACATAAAAAATTTTATTAAACTTGATTTATAATTAAAATTTATTAAAATAATAATTATTCAAAAAATCATATTGAAATACTTATTCCTTTATGCATTTGGCTTTTCACCAAAAATTTAATCAAGTAATTTGATAAATGACAAAACATATGTTTTATATCGTAGATCTTTTCTCTTTTCTCTTAGATCATGGGTTAGTAGTTGCATCGGTAGGAATGGTCAAGTGAGAGTTGAGAAGAGTCACTATTGATTTGTTTTAATATTTTTCACAAATAATCTTATTTTCTTAAATTTCTGATGAAATATTATATTTATTTAGATTTTTTTGAACTTATGTGCGATGTGCCATTAAATTTACATCAAGTTTTCCGGGTTATTGTTAATTGGAATATTATTTTCTTTTAATTGTTTATTTTATAATCTCTGCAATACTTCATTTTCTCTCATCCTTAATGAGTAAAATAGTTAGATAGAAAATATAACAAAAAAAAAATTCATTATCATTGATTTCTTTTAAGTTTTTTTACAAAAAAAAAAAAAAAAAAAAAAAATCCAACCGCAGTCGCCCGCAACTGCAAACGCTTGCGGAAAGCAGCTTTTGGAATCCAGTGGTTTAGAGCGATTGGGAGCGATTAGGAGCGATTGCAAGCGGTTTGTGTGATTGGTTCCAATCGCTAGCAACCGCTACCACCCGCAAACACAGCGTTTGCCTGGGGTAGCGAGAGAACCAGTCAACACCTTAGTCATTAACTAGTTCTCTAAGCAAGGAAACGACGACATGTTGTGCAATTAGTTCTTGGAGTAATGAAACGACAACGTTTAAAGCTCTGTTTTTTTTTTTTTTTTGACGATACGTTTTTAGGCTCTGTTTATAGGCATGTCAATTAGGGCCAAAGCCCACGGGCTAGCCCGGTCCGACCCTGAAAAATACCGGGCTCGGACTTAAATATATATGTCTAGAAAAAATCGGGCCTTTCGGACTTAGCCCGTTCGAGCTATAGGGTTTTTTGGGCTTACCCCGACCGGGCTCGAACTAGTCCGAAAAAGCCCTTAAACAAATATATTTGTACAGTTTTTTAATATATTTATTTGATTGCAATATTTGATTAATGATTTATTGTAAATAAAGTTTAAAACTCTAATTCTAGTTTTCATATTTACTTAATAACTTTACTTCATACTTTTAAAATTTTAATTTGTGATATTTTATATGAATTATATATTAATTTATTTGGTTAAAGTATAAAAAACTTATTTAGTTTTTAACTTTTTCTTTTAAATTAAGTTAGTTTAGTGAATATCAATGAACTATTAAAATTTTGATTGATTTGTTTTATAGCGCACCTTTAAACATTGCTTTTCAAGACTTAGGCTCTGTTCGTTTGGTGAACTAACATAATATCTGGATATAGCATCAAGATGCAGTATCTGGACGCAATATCTAGATGATGTTCGTTTGTGTTATTGGTTCATCCATCCATAACTTGTATTTGGATGCAATTATGTTTGTTTTGTAATTTGATATCTTTATCTGGATACAGCGTCCCCCCAGCTCACCCTAGCCCCGGGCCTTTTGCTCTTCTAATGTAAGCACAATATATATAAAAGACCAAAAAACCCTTTTATTTATGTTGAAGATGTTTTAGTGGTTTTAATTTATTGATGTTTTTAGCTTATTTTCATATTAATTTTAAATATACATTTTAAAATGAGATTTTGCGTTTTCAGTAAAAAAAACGAGATTTTGCATTTTTGGCGGCAAAATGTGATTTTGCGAGTTTCGCGGAAAAAACGAGATTTTGCGGTTTTGGCAGAAAAATGTAATTTTGCGACTTTTGGCAGAAAACGAGATTTTGCGGTTTTAGTTGGAAACGAGATTTTGTAGTTTTGGCGGGAAAACGAGTTTTTGCGGTTTTGGCAGGAAAACAAGTTTTTGCGGTTTTGGAGGAAAAACGAGATTTCGCGGTTTTGGCGAGAAAACTAGATTTTGCGGTTTTGGAGGAAAAATGAGATTTTACTGTTTTGGCGATAAAACGAGTTTTTGCGGTTTTGGAGAAAACGAGATTTTACGGTTTTGGCGAGAAAACGAGATTTTATGGTTTTGGCGAGAAAATAAGACTTTATGTTTATGGCGGGGAAACGAAATTTTGCGTTTTTGGCGGGAAAACGTGATTTTGCGATTTTGGCATGAAAACGTAATTTTGCGGTTTTTGCGGGAAAACGAGATTTTGTGATTTTAGCGGAAAAACGAGATTTGGGGTTTTGGAAGAAAAACGAGATTTTGCGTTTTTAGCGGAAAAACATGATTTTGCGGTTTTTGCAGGAAAATGTAATTTGCGGTTTTAGTGAGAAAACATGATTTTGCGGGTTGCTCGGTGAAGAGTTGAGATTTTAGGGTTGTCTATATATTAGTATTGAGAAAAAAAAATATTTTATAATTATTTAATTAAAATAGGGATATTTTGTGACTTTTACCAATTATGGATGAGGTTACCTCATCCAAACTCTCCAAAAAAATTCATTCAGAAGTTCAGCTTTTTTTAGATGAGTTTTCAAAACTCATCCAAATACCTAATCCAGTTCATTTCTTAATTGTCACTAAATGAACAATAATATGCATCTGCGTCCAGATACTGCGTCTCATTCACCAAACGAACATCACCTTATAAGTTTGAATTTTTGATCTGTAAGATAAGCCCACAAAAGCCCGTAAAACCCTGTAGTCTTGTTAGGGCCGGACTCGGGCTTTGAAATATAGGCTCGGAAATATTTCGGACCGGGCCGGACCGAACTCAAATATATGCGGGCTTTACGGGTTTCGGGCCGGGCTGGAATAGCACGATTGACACCCCTATCTATTTATAAAAAAAGGTTTGATTCGTTTCTTTGTCCCACATCGACAACATGAGGGATAAGTTTTGTTGTTTATATATCGCTAGAGATCATTGATGGTCACTTGAGTCTGGTTGACATATAGCTGTGTGACTTGAGTCTGGTTGACGGCTGGGTCTCCTACGGGATTCTCGGTGCTGTTAGGGGTGACTTAGAGTCTGACTGACGACGGCTGTGTCTCCTTCGGGATTCTCTGCGCTGTTGACGTTTCGCCACCCGGTTAGGTCTTCCTTTCTGGGCCTTGTCTCACGGTTGTCTGACAGGTTAACTTTTTTGTGTTGTGTTGTCGATTGTTTTACTTTTGTCTAATTCTAGGGTTGTCTCAGAACAAAGCCATAACCCCCATACACAACTCTAGCCCCAACCACATCTCCGCAACTCTCTAAACGCTCCAGCTAATGAGAAATTTAGGTTTGAATATCTAAGCTGCAAGGTTAATTTGTTTGAAAATATGAAGCATTACATTCTTTCCATTATATTGTGGATAATGAAGATGGATGTTGACTTGCAGGTTTCATGAGTTGTAAGTATTTAATGAGTTGCAGTCTTGTCTTATCAATGATTGACACTTTAATTTGAGTAGTTGCAGTTTACAGTTTGAGGCTTTGATTCCATGTATCATTATCCTTCTTAATACTCTGATGGTTAACGTTGTTCATTCATATATTTATGGGCGAGGCCTGTAAATTGATCATGAGTCAAAATGAATTGGTATGTTTCTTATACAAATGACATTGGCTTTTTAGTTCTGTGTTTTAACTATCATATATTCAATTTTTCTTGGTGTTCGAACCACAAGAAGAACGAGGTATTGACATTGGCTTACTAGAATAGTGGTCTGGACTACTATTTTTTCACCATTATAGTTTGTGTCATGGTTTCTCGATAAAATAATTGATTTTTTTGGGTTGGTCCCCGTGGTTAATTATTGATTCAATCTTTACCAATATCTGTTGAGCACGAAATAGTACATCATATTGGCTCCGCTCTGGTACCTCCTTGGCAAAGAGTCCTTACTAAGTGTGAATAGTTGGTGATGGAGATGGTTACGGTCGAGCATGGAACAGCTAGAGGTTGATGAACAATTAATGGAGAGAAACATGAATGATTCTAGAAAAATTATAGATCATTGAGGGCATTTGTAAGGTTATTAAGGTCAGGGCTAAAAAGTGAGAGGAGAAATAATGGAAGTCATCCATCAAGCTCTCTTTATTTTATTTTGTTTTCTTCCAACTTTTGCATCAACCTCATGTCTTCATGTTCATACCCTCTTGGTGATTTAGTATAGAATAGACGTATTTTCCCAATGTTTTAAAAATAAGTTTGATAATTTGTCTTATATTTTATTCTCATCCTAATCTACACGGTTTGGAGAAGAACTTTGAATAAGGTGTGTTATGGTTTATAATATATAAAGCCAATGGTGGTAAAAAGTTAATATTTTATTAATAAAACTTATTAGAGGAATTTTCACATATTTATGAAAATTTATATTACTAAAAACCATATTTATGACAATATATGAATTACTAAAAAAAATGAAGTAGCACTCTAATATATTTATAATAAGATATGATGGTAAACTGATAATCCAAGTTAATGTTTTTAAAAAAGGTTTGATTCGTCTCTTTGTCCCACATCGACAACGTGAGGGATAAGTTTTGTTGTTTATATATCGCTAGAGATCATTGATGGTCATCTGGATGATGACATATAGCCGCGCGACTTGAGTTTGATTGACGGCAGTGTCTCCTTCGGGATTCTCGATTCGCCACCCGGTTAGGTCTTCCTCTCCGGGGATGGTCGCACGGTTGTCTGACAGGTTATTTTTTTTGTGTTCTCAATTTGTCCCTTAAATTTGTTGGATTAGAGTGTTGTCGATTGTTTTACTTTTGTCTAATTCTAGGGTTGTTAAGAATTAAGACCACTCAGAACATTCATGCGTCTGATTCTCATCAAAGGCATCACTTTGGTATAGCAATGGTTTTGTAAGGACGGTTTGCTTACTTGAATGGAGAGAGTTATGAGACTCAAGTTTTTAAGCTTAAACTATGAAGACCTACGTACCCTGACAAAGGACGAAACTTTCAAATGAATGTAATGAGCAAATTCATTCAGTGAAGCTAGTTTGGTTGGCACCACTAGTGGTTGGTAAAGGAGCTTTTGGGGTACAATTTACGAGCCTCTTTGTGATTCTTATATATGTCTGCAGACAAGTCTCTAGGAGATCTTCTTGACGTTTCTTGTAATCCAGAGAAGGAACAAAATCAATGCTTTGATTCATTCAAATGTTATATTTTCTGACTAAGACAGATAAGTTAAATTTATGCTTTGTGGCTCTGAGATTTCCTCACAGATTGGATTAGTACTGACTAGACACTAGTTATAACCAACACTTTCAAGCATAAAAATTTCTTGAATTTGAGCTAGTTAGCTTTGTTTTAACATAACTCTAATGTATAAAACTCAAAATGATTCCACAATGTTGTTGTATGGTATCAAAATTTCTTGCCTTGAGCCAGGTTCACTCGAATCTCTCGACCCTCCAGCTCAAATCCGTCAAGCGATTCAAGTGCAGCATCCATTTCTGCTTTGGAAGAGTAGCATACAAAACAATAACCCCGTGATCTTCCTGTTTCTCCATCATACACAACTCTCTAAAAGCACCAACCACATGTCCACACTCTCTAAAAGCTCCAGCTAATGATTTCATCATACAAAGCATAGGGACATGTTTCGGGATTCGTTTGTGGACAAGATAGCTATAACGGGGGGAAGTATGACTATCAAGCGGTGTTGGACTTGGACACAATCTTATAGCTGCAGTGTTATCAACTCGAACAATTGATAGGACAGTGACTGAGAGAGTTGTTGTCGTGAAACATGCAGGTCAGGTCAGGTCAGGTCACTGTTCTTAAGTTGCAATCTGTTAGAGATGTTTGTTTTAAAGGTGGATGTGTCATCAGAGAACCAAATTCCGTTTGAAAGACAAGGTGCAGTGAGAGAAGAGCTTAAGGGGGTTTTCTTCAGCATAACACGTTTTGCAGGTGGAGATGCAAATACTCAGAGAAACAAGGCGATGACCAACTTCAAGGTGTTTCATTAGTTCACTAAGTAAGGAAAGATGACGTGTTGTGCAATTAGTTCATCGAGTAATGAAACGACAACGTTTTAAGCTCTGTTTTTCTTGTTTGTTTTTTGACAATACGCTTTTAGGCTCTGTTTATAAAAAAGGTTTGATTCGTCTCTTTGTCCCACATCGACAACGTGAGGGATAAGTTTTGTTGTTTATATATCGCTAGTGATCATTTGATGCCCCTGGATGATGACATATAGCCGCGCGACTTGAGTTTGATTGACGGCAGTGTCTCCTTCGGGATTCTCGGTGTTGTAGACGATTCGCCGCCACCCGGTTAGGTCTTCCTCTCCGTGGTGACTTGAGTGTGTCTGACGATGGCTGTGTCTCCTTCGGGTTTCTCTGCGCTGTTGACGTTTCGACACCCGGTTAGGTCTTCCTCTCCGGGGATGGTCGCACGGTTGTCTGACAGGTTAACTTTTTTGTGTTGTCGATTGTTTTACTTTTGTCTAATTCTAGGGTTGGTTAAGACCTCTCAGAACAAAGCCATAACCCCCACATACACAACTCTAGCCCCAAACCACATCTCCGCACTCTCTAAAATTTAGTTTGAAGTGAGGAGATTTTTATACTTTTCTAGTTGAAAAAATGACTGAAAAGTCACACCTCTAGAGATATTATTTCGAGTGATTTCACAAAAAAAAAAAAAAATCAATGGCGACTCACACATGCTTAATATCAATTGATGACAAACGAACCAATAACATTTACATGATCGTTGGAAAGAACAACCAACAACATCTTCTTTTAGGATTTTTCATATCATCAAGAGCTACTAATTAGTAATTTCACATCTTATGCTCTCGATTACATTCTTCAGATTGTCAAATTTTGTCTCGAAAAGCTTTAAAGACTGGGGAGAAACAGCGAATAAGTCAAGACGTAACCAGCTGTGTCTTTGTCTTTTGCTCCTTGGTGATATGTAAAGTTGAAGATGAAATAGCGATGGTCACGTATTTAGCTTGTCAACTTTTTTTTATTTAATATGAAACTCTAAACCCATCCATAAATCGTCTTCACAACACAGGTCCCCCCCTCCCCCCCCTCATTCTCCTCTCTTTCTAAATCATTGCCACAAATTTAGTGTAGTCTATGTTTAAAACTGTGATAGCTCAATCAATCAGTTCAGTGTATTTTCACACAGAATATCCCAAAATCTTATGAAACTTTAACTGTAAATCTCAACAAATAATGATCATTTCTCTTTCAAAAAGAAAATACTAACAAATCAACTAAAGTATCCTGAAATTTCACTCAAATCACTCCAAATCTAAATCCTAGGCCTGGGCGTTATATCCGAACCCGAATATCTGATCCGTCTCTGATCCGAAAAACTCGGGTACGGATATGAACCGAACGGTTATTGCTTTCTAAAGCCATCGGATATCGGACCGGTTCGGATAATAACCGATATCCGAAGCACACCCGAAGACTTGCCTTATCTCTCCCGATCCTTCTTGATACACCACCTTCAACTTCCCTTATCACTCGCGATTCTCCTTGATACACCGTCCTTATCTCTCGCGATCCTCCTTGATTCACCGTCTTCCAATTGTCTTATCTCTCGCGATTTTGTACATATAAATAAAGGTAGAACCCTAAACTTTCAAGCTGGAATCCCTAATACCAATCTCGCCGCCCCAGCCTCCTCCATCAGAGACATCAAGAAATCGATCCCGGGTATGTCTATGATTCTTCTTATTCCTTAGTTATCATCTTCTTCTTCCTTAGTTATTCTATGATTCTTCTTCTTCCATGAAATGAATTAAATTTATAGTGAAATCTGTATTTTATTTGCTGATTTGTGTTAAATCTGCTTGATTCTTTACTCTGAATGGTTAGATTAGCTAACTTAGCTATGTATTTGATCTTCACCATAAGTTGATCCCGTTTATAAGAATTATAGATTGATTCACAACTTAGGATGCGGATAAGGTCTATAGTTTACAACTTAAGATAGAAACAAAAAGAAAGATGCTCCGGTTTGATTTACAACTTATAGTTTAATTTACAACTAAAGGAATTATAGTTTGATTTACAACTTAAGGTTTATTAACTTTGCATTATTTTTTGTTTAGATGGATTCCTCACCATTTTCAGACAACTTTGACAAGGAGAGAGATGAGCCAAATCTGATACCTGAGAGTGGAAACAAAAGGAAAGATGCTCCGGCAGATGCTTCGGCACATGCTCCGACAGATGCTCCGACAGATGCTCCGACAGATGGTGGAGTTACTTCACAACCAGCCCAGCCAAAGAGAAAACTGAGTACCAGATCTACTGTTTGGGGACACTTCACGAGATTTGATGATAATCTCAAGAGATGTAAGTGCAACTACTGCCACAAATTTTACGGCTGTGATTCAAAATCAGGGACTTCTCACTTGAAGGCTCATATGGATAGCTGCAAGCATTTTCAAGCATGGAGGCAGAAACAATCACAGACTGTGATTAATAATCAGGGACAACTTCAGAGTGGAAAAGTTACTGAAGAAGTTTTCAGAGAGGCTTCGAATGAGATGATCGTGCTGTCAGAATTGCCACTTGCTTTCATTGAAAGCATCGGTTGGAAGCATTTCTGCATCAGAGTCAACCTCTACAAGCCACATTCGAGAAGAACAGCTACAAAGGACATTGTTAGAATGTATGTGGAGATGAAAGCAAGTTTGAGTACTTGGATTGTTGCTACTAAGCCAAGAGTCTCTTTGACAACTGGCATATGGGTTGCTAAAGCTACAGATGCTAGTTACATGGTGATTACAGCACACTTTATTGATGTTTCTTGGCGATTGAGGAAGATGATCATTGGGTTTAAGTACATTACCGATCACAAAGGAGCAACAATATCACAGGTTCTTCTTGACTGTTTGGCTGAGTGGGGCATAGAGAAGATTTTAACTGTGACAGTCGACAATGCAACTGCAAATACTTCTGCTTTGAAGAAATTTCAGGAGGCATTCAGCTTAAGGAACAATGAAGCATTTGTTTTAAATGGAGAGAGTATGCATATGAGGTGTTGTGCTCACATAATCAATTTGATTGTTAGGGACGGTTTGCATGAGTTGAGTGAAAATGTGACAGCCATACGCAATGCAGTTCAGTATGTGAGGTCTTCTACTTCAAGATGTGATTCCTTTGAGCAGAAAGTTGTCTCAGGGAAGATGACTAGAGGGAGTTTACCATTGGACATCAAAACAAGTTGGAATTCAACATAATTAATGTTGTCAAGAGCTATTGATTTTAGATTGGCATTTGATAGAATGGAGGCGGAGGACAAGATGTACAATGACTACTTCAATGAGGTCGAGAATGGGAAGAAAAAGAGTGGGCCGCCTACAAGGGCTGATTGGAGTGCCGTAGAAAGGTTAGTGAGATTTCTAATCATATTCTACTTTGGTTGTGTTTGCTTCAACCTCAGTTGCTTCTTATAAGTGTTATGGAGAGATAGTGACTATAGAGAGGAATTTGATGTCACTAAGCAATATTATTGATACTGATTTGAAATCAAAAGCCGATGCTATGTTGTTGAAATTTGATAAGTACTGGGATGGAATGAAAAACATCAATGTTTTTCTGATTGTTGCAAGTGTTTTTGATCCACGGATTAAAATGCAATTTGCTAAGATGTGCTTTGATAAGCTTTATGGGAAAGATACATCAGATTCGAAGGAGATGAGTGAGAGAATCACCACTGTTCTGACATCTCTGTTTACGGAGTATAGTAGTCGTCTTCAGAAAGTACCAAGTGGTCAATCATCACAGTCCACTCAGACATCGACTTCTGTTAGCCAAGGTGAGTCCACTGATTTAATGTCTGATAGTATGGGGTATGAGAGGATGGACTTTGCTTATAAGGAGTTGGTGGATGAGATTGGGGTTGACGATGGTAGGGATGAGTTGGATGTATATTTGAATGAAAAAGTGGAAAATCCTAGAACTATTGTTGGATCCGAGTGGGATGTGTTGTCCGGTTTGGGCATACCTTTTTCAATAGTGGTAGGTATCCAGTTTTATCAGAAATAGCTATGGATGTTCTTGCAATGCAGGTTTCATCAGTTGCATCTGAAAGTGCATTTAGTACTAGTGGGAGGGTCCTAGAGCCACACAGAAGTTGCTTAACGCATTATATGGTGGAAGTTTTGATATGCTTGTAGTAGTGGATGAAGAATGAGAATCACTTCGGTGAGAAAGCAATTGTTACGAATGCAGAATTGCTTGCAGACATTGAACTGCTTGATAAACTTGAAAAAGGTATGCCCAAACCTACTTACTTCATTCTTAGTAGTTACTAGTTTTAATTACCGATACTTATCAATTACTATTTTTGTTTCTTTTCAGAGTTTGAATGTCAAGATTTAAACTAGAAGACTTGCATAAACACATCACTCGGATGTAAGGTAAATGTTTAAAATTTGATGTTTGATTTATTTTAGGGACATGAAGAAGTTAAATGAAAAGTTGATGCTTAAACTGATTTTAACTAAGAATTTGTTTCTTTGTTGTATTAGGGACATGAAGAAGTTGTAGTATGAGACTAAGAAGAAGCTTGAGGAGGTCGTTGTTGGTGGCTTGCATTGGAGGTCGTTAATGCAAGATCATCTTTTATCTTTCTACTTATCTTTGTTCTTTTGGATGGTGCTTTACTTTGGTTTTGAAATTTTAGGATGGTGATTTACTTTGGTTTTACTTTTCTACTTATCATTGTTCTTTTGGATGGTGAATTACCTTCTTAGGATGTTATTGCCTTATTGGCATGGTTTCCAAAAAATTTAAGATGTTATCGTATCGACATGGTTTTATTTTTCTACTTATCTTTGTTATTTTTCTCTCTAAGTCTCGCATTGTTCGGATATGCAAAGAATAATCGGGTTTGAAATATCCGAAAACAGTATCCGATACATGAAAACCCGATCCGAAATCCGATCCGAAATTTTTAAATTTATCCGTACGGATATTAGAATCAATATCCATATTATCCGAAACCCGAATAACCCGACCCGACACCCGAACAATTATGCCTAATAAACTGTATGGATATTAGAATCAATATTTAAATTATCCGAAATCCAAATTATCCGACCCGAAACCGAACCGATGTCCGAACGCCCAGGGCTACTAAATCCTACCAAATCCTCTAAAATTCTTAATTCAATACAACCCCTTAGTTCGTGGAGTAATGAAACGACTACGTTTTAGGCTCTGTTTTGTTTTGTTTTTTTTTACAATGCGTTTTTACTTTTTAGGGTAGGTTAAAAAAAGGTTTGATTCGTTTCTTTGTCCCACATCGACAACGTGAGGGATAAGTTTTGTTGTTTATATATTGCTAGTGATCATTGATGGTCACCTGGATGATGACAGTAAGCCGTTCGACTTGAGTGTGATTGACGGCTGTGTCTCCTTCGGGATTCTCTGCGCTGTAGACGACGCCACCCGGTTAGGTCTTCTACTCCATATGGTCGGACGGTTGTCAGATGACAGCCGGTGTGTGTGATTGACAGCTGTGTCTCCTTCGGGATTCTTTGCGCTGTAAACGATTCGCCACCGGTTAGGTCTTCCTTTGCAGGATTGGTCGCACGGTTGTCTGACAGGTTATCTTTTTTTGCCTCTTTTTTTGTCCCTTAAACAAAAGATATTACCTTGCAGGTGCCAATTTAGCTAAAGCACGTTCCACTTCCTCACTAACCTCTTCAACACCAATACCATACCAAGATCTTAATTAATAATGGAAACTGATTCATACCTAAACCGCTAAACGCATAACTAAGGTTTTAACAGAGCAAGAAAGAAAAAATAAACAAAAACTTACAACTCGGCGGAGGATAGGCTCCAAAGACGAGCAAAGCTTCTGCAAACTTTCTACTTTCAGAGCCTCAACAATTACACTGCATCATAAGAATAACAAAAGGAGCAGCAAAAGAAGTCTTTTAGAAAATTGCAGAATCAATCAGGTTACAAAACATGAGAGAAAGACCTAGCAAGATTGTTAAGACCTCTCAGAACATTCATGCGTCTGATTCTCATTAAAGGCATCAGTTTGGTATAGCAATGGTTTTGTAAGGAAGATTTGCTTACTTGAATGGAGAGAGTTATGAGACTCAAGTTTGTAAGCTTACACTATGAAGACCTACTTTGACAAGGGCCAAAACTGTCAAATGAATGTGATGAGCTAATTCATTCAGTGAAGCTAGTTTGGTTGGCACCACGAGTGGTTGGTAAAAGAGCTTTCGGGGTACAATTTACGAGTCTCTTTGTGCAGAGAAGTCTCTAGTAGATCTTCTTGAGGTTTCTTGTTATCCAGAGAAGGTACAAGAGATCAATGCTTATGTTCATTCTAATGTTGTATTTTCTGGCTAAGACATATAAGTTAAACTTATGCATTGTGTCTCTGAGATTTCCTCACATATTGGACTAGTACTGACTAGTTATATAACCCACACCTATTCAAGTATACAAATTTCTTGAATTTGAGTTAATTAGTTTAGTTTTAACATAAATCTAACGTATAAAACTCAGAATGATTTCACAATGTTGTTGTATGATATCAAGATTTCTTGCCTTGAGCCAGGTTCACTCGAATCTCCCGACCCTCCAGCTCAAATCCGTCAAGCGATTCAAGGGCAGCATCCATTTCTGCTTTGGAAGAGTAGCATACAAAGCCATAACCCCATGATCTTCCTGTTTCTCCATCATAGACAACTCTAGTACCAACCACATCTCCACACTCTCTAAACACTCCAGCTAATGACCAAATCCAAAAGGGTTTTAGGGTTTAAGCAAAATGAGATTCAGAGAAGAAACCTCTGTTTCAGTCCCTTCATTACTCATTTAGTCAATAGTCATTACTAGTTCTCTAAGAAAGGAAACGACGACGTGCTGTGCAATTAGTTCATGGAATAATGAAACGACAACGTTTAAAGCTCTGTTTTTTTTTTTTTTTTTTTTTTGACAATACGTTTTTAGGCTCTGTTTATAAAAAAAGGGTTTTATTCGTTTCTTTGTCCCACATCGACAACGTGAGGGATAAGTTTTGTTGTTTATACTAGAGATCATTAATGATCCCCTGGATGATGACATATAGCTGTGTGACTTGAGTCTGGTTGACGGCTGGGTCTCCTTTGGGATTCTCGGTGCTGTTTGACTTGAGTTAGGTCTTCCTCTCCGGGGTGACTTAGAGTCTGACCGACGACGGCTGTGTCTCCTTCGGGATTCTCTGCGCTGTTGACGTTTCGCCACCCGGTTAGGTCTTCCTCTCTGGGCCTTGTCTCACGGTTCTCTGACAAGTTAACTTTTTTGTGTTGTGTTGTCGATTGTTTTACTTTTGTCTAATTCTAGGGTTGTCTCAGAACAAAGCCATAACCCCATACACAACTCTAGCCCCAACCACATCTCCGCAACTCTCTAAACGCTCCGGCTAATGAGAAATTTAGGTTTGAATATCTAAGCTGCAAGGTTAATTTGTTTGAAAATATGAAGCATTACAGTCTTTCCATTATATTGTGGATAATGAACATGGATGTTGACTTGCAGGTTTCATGAGTTGTAAGTTTTTAATGAGTTGCAGTCTTGTCTTATCAATGATTGACACTTTAATTTGAGTAGTTGCAGGTTTTCAGTTTGAGGCTTTGAGTCCATATATCAACGTTCCTGTTTGGTTTCTGCAATGTTTCAGTAACAAGCAAAACAATTTTGTGTGGTGTAATTAAAAAAAAGAAATTCTTATGTTGCTTCTCCAATTTGAGTTTCATTTATTATATAACTAAAGACACCATTTTTTTCTCCGGCGTAACACGGAAATAACAGGTGTTTCTAAGTAACTATAGCTGACCTGGAATCTTTCTTCTCTGATATTCCGTTTAACTTCTTCAGTTTGGATCATTGGGAGTATATTAATTGTTGACGGCTTGATGCAATTTAATATAGACAAAATATTGAATTTGATTGTTTCACTATGATGATGGTCTATGTTTGAGTATGAATGTATTTGCAGAATTTTATTAACCATAATCCGAAAATATTCATATTTTTAAATTATAAATTTGTAACTATAGTTCATCTTCTTATTTTTAAATGAGAATTTGTTAGGAATACCCTTTTTGGATATCCCTTTTCAAAACTATCTTTTTAAAAAACATTTTTATTTTTACTCTCTTTTACACAATTACAATATGTTAAATTAATTTTTAGAATTTTTTTTTAGGTTTGGGTTCTCTATCTTACTTTTAACCTTTAGGATATAGGTTTGAGTGATAAGGGTATTTTTGAAAATGAAGAAAGGGTATTTTAAAAAAATGACATAGGAAAAAGGATATTTTTGAAAATATCTAATTTTCTTTGATAAATTCAAAAATATTTAATTTGTTTATACATAAAAAAAAATGAGAATTTGTTAAAAATACACTTTTTGGTATACCCCTTTTCAAAAATACCCTTTTTTTTGAACATTTTTATTTTTGTCATCTTTTACACAATTACGGAATTATCCTATGTTAAATTAATTTTTAGAGTTTGTTCTTTTAGGTTTGGGTTCCCAATTTACATTATTGGTACAGTTTTTAAGGGATAGGGTTTAGTATTTGGGGTTTAGGGTTTATAATTTTGTCATTTTATATATTAAAAAGGGGTATTTTTGAAAATGGACACCATCAAAGGGTATTTTTGAAAAGTGACATAGAAAAAGGGGTATTTTTGAAAATCCCCCTTATCAATTGAAGATTTCATCTCTGTAGAGAGAGAAGTGAATCAATAGAAAGGTATGTCTGATTTTATATTTTTATTTTTGTTGTTGTGAAATCACTCAAAATAACACTTGTATAAGAGTGATTTTTCAGTCATATTTTTTCAACCAGAAAAGTATTAATAGTCTCCTAAAATCACTTCTAACTAAATTTTAGTTATTGCATTTTCAAAAATAAATTTGAACTTCTTTGGTTTAGAAATTTTCGATTATTTAATTTAGTGTCTAGTTAGTTTATCATTTGTTTGGAGCTGCACCACAAAACAATCATTTTTTTCTTTTTATGTTTTAGATAGTTTACAAATTAAAATGTGCTTATTTTTTTGGTTGAACTTTATTGTATACAATTTTTTTTTTGTTTGATAGAGTAATACAATAAAACCTAAACCTATATATTAATACTTTTTAAATTAATACTCGCTATAAATTAATAAATTTTACAGGTCCCAAACTAGACTGGTGTAAAAAATAACACAATTTAGTAAAAATAATAAGATAATATTTTTTTTTTGGAAATCCTATTTAAAAATATGATCCCATCAGCATTATAAATAAATAATGATATTAATATATATATATATATAAATTTCGTGAAATATGAGTCTGTTGTTGTTTGCCTATTCTTGAATTTGCTTTCATGTTGGAACTCATCTCCAGTTTTTCTCATTGCATCAAAAAAATTTGATATTATTTTCTCAAATCGCATCCAAAAATTATGGAAATTTTTAGACATGATAATTGCTTCCTTACGTGTAATTGGTTCTAGAGGTACCTCAATATTTTCTTTGACTTCATCATCACAATGAAGGATAGTAACAACAATTTCTTCTAAACTCTGAACTTATGAAATTTATCATTTTACCTAAATAATTAATCTAGTAAACTACTAACATCCATCCTATTACGGTAGCTAATATTATAAATTAAGAAAATTATATAAAAATGTGAGTTATAACAAAAATATCTATTTTTAAAAGAAAATTTGTAAAACTACGAAAATGAAGATATCTCTTTACAAAGATTATAATAATTATTAATTTATCGATAAACTAAAAAATTAATAAAATTCATGGTCTCGACCTTATTAATTTATGTATAGAGTTATATGGTAGGTTACTGCATTTTTTATAATTAAAATTCTGTTAGTGACGACTCACACATGCTTCATATCGATTGATGAAAAACGAACTAGTAACATTTCCATGATGTATGACGAGATTTCTCCCGTGGCTACAAATCGTTAGAAAGAACAACCAACCGCATCGAGCTTCGATTCTTCGTTTAGGATTTTTCATATCATCAAGAGCTACTAATTTCACATCTTATGCTCTCGATTGCATTCTTCAGATTGTCAAATTTGTTTCGAAAAGCTTTAAAAGCAGGGGAGAAACAGCGAATAAGTGAAGACGTAATAACCAGCTTTGTCTTTAGCTCCTTGTTGATATGTAAAGTTGCAGATGAAATGGCGCTAGTCACGTATTTTAGCTCAA
This sequence comes from Camelina sativa, assembly GCF_030686135.1. Lineage (NCBI taxonomy): Eukaryota > Viridiplantae > Streptophyta > Magnoliopsida > Brassicales > Brassicaceae > Camelina > Camelina sativa. The sequence continues at coordinate 8,612,080 of NC_141886.1, read as the reverse complement.
TCAAATGGTTTCAGTATCTTCACTTCCAAGCCTCTGAAGAAAAACTACAAGAAGCGTCCGTTTTTTCCTTTTGTTCTAAAGAAATCACACAGAATATCCCAAAATCTTATGAAAGTTTAAATGTAAATCTCACAAAATCAACGATCATTTCTCTTTAGAAAGAAAAAAAAAATACACAAATCACTCCAAATCTAAATCCTACCAAATCATCTAAAATTCTTAATTCAATACACATGGAGTAATGAAACAACTACGTTTTAAGCTCTGTTTTGTTTATTTTTTGACAATGCGTTTTTTACTTTTTAGGCTCTGTTTAGAGAGAGGTTTGATTCGTTTCTTTGTCCCACATCGACAACGTGTGGGATAAGTTTTGTTGTTTATATATCGCTGGAGATCATTGATGGTCACCTGGATGATGACATATAGCTGTGCGACTTGAGTGTGATTGACGGCTGAGTCTCCTTCGGGATTCTCGGTGCCGTAGACGATACGCCACCCGGTTAGGTCTTCCTCTCCGGGGTGAGTTGAGTCGGACTGACGACGGATGAGTCTCCTTCGGGATTCTCTGCGCTGTTGACGAATCACCAACCGGTTAGGTCTTCCTTTGCAGGGTTGGTCGCACGGTTGTCTGACAGGTTAACTTTTTTTTTTTGCCTCAATGTGTCCCTTAAACTTATTGGATTAGAGTGTTGTCGATTCTTTTACTTTTGTCTAATTCTAGGGTTGTTAAGACCACTCAGAATATTCATGCGTCTGATTCTCATCAAAGGCATCAGTTTGGTATAGCAATGGTTTTGTAAGGACGATTTGCTTACTTGAATGGAGAGAGTTATGAGACTCAAGTTTGTTGTAAGCTTACACTATGAAGACCTAACTTAACAAGGGCCGAAACTGTCAAATGAATCATGAATGTAATGAGCTAATTCATTCAGTGAAGCTAGCTTAGTTGGCACCACTAGTGGTTGGTATTTGGTAAAGGAGCTTGCGGGGTACAATTTACGAATCTCTTTGTCCAGAGAAGTCTCTAGGAGATCGTCTTGAGGTTTCTTGTTATCCAGAGATCAATGCTTTGATTCATTCTAATGTTGTATATTCTAGCTAAGACACGTAAGTTAATAATTTGCTTTGTGTCTCTGAGACTTCCTCACAGATTAGATTAGTACTGACTAGTTATAATTTATAACCAACACCTTACAAGCATAAAAATTTATTGAATTTGAGTTAATTAGTTCAGTTTAAACATAACTCTAATGTATAATAAAACTCAGAATGATTTCACAATGTTGTTGTATGATATCAAAATTTCTTGCCTTGAGCCAGGTTCACTCTAATCTCCCGACCCTCCAGCTCAAATCCGTCAAGCGATTCAAGTGCAGCATCCATTTCTGCTTTGGAAGAGTAGCATACAAAGCCATAACCCCGTGATCTTCCTGTTTCTCCATCATACACAACTCTAGCACCAACCACATCTCCACACTCTCTAAAAGCTCCAGCTAATGACTCAGAAGTTACAGTCCACGACAAGTTACCAACAAACAGCTTATGCTCTGTCTCAGGATAAAGAGGTTCTTTGTTAGGCTTTGGTTTGTCTGCAAAGTTCACCTTCAAAGCCCGACCCAAGATACTCCTGAGAAAGACAACACAACAAACATCAACCAAAATGTGTTTTTTGCCCTTTTGTGATGTGTTTTGTAAAAGCTTGCAAGAAACTTACAGTTCCATCGAGGTTATCGATGATGATGTTACAATCTTCGACATTGCTCATCGTTACAAAGGCGAATCCACGGCTCTGTCCTGTGTCTCTGTTGTAAAGAACCTCAACAAGCTCAGGGTTCGCGAAATCTTGAATGATTTGAGCCAGAGTTGCACTGTCAACATTGTAAGGCAAGTTTCCAAAGTAGAGCTTTGTGTTAACGGCTGCAGGAGGATCAAGATCACCAGCTGCCTGATCCTTCTCCTCCTCCTTCACTTCCTCTTCTAATTTGGCGGTGATGGTCTCTGGCAGGACTCTGAATCGCCGGGAGTTAGAGATGTATAGAGGTTTTGGAGGTGAAAAGTTGAATCTGAGGAGTGTTTGGTTAGATGAGTAGTTGCAGCCATGGAGGAGATAGGGTTGATGATGGAGTTTGAAGCAAGGAAGTGGTACCGTTGATGCTGCCATTTTCCCTCTGGACAGAGAGAAACAGAGATTGGCCTAAGACAGAGTCTGTCCACAAAAAAATTTTGGATAAGGCCAAAATAGTGATTGGCCTATCATATCATATAACATCCTTACAATTGATTGGTTCTGTAATCTACCACTTGGTACTTGATTGGTTTAGTCTATATTATCCGGTCTTTTGGTTTTGGTTTTGGTTTTGTAATTTTTGGGAAAAACAAATGAAAGTAGTAAAAAGAATTATTAATTAATCAGATATTTTCATATCAGTTGGCATAATAATAAAAAAAAAATCAGATATTTTTCTTTTCTGTGTTCACCAAAAGGCCCAAAACCAGATATTCTCTTATAGTCTAGAGAATCGGTTTATAATCTAAAATTGTTCGGTTTATGAAATATCGGTTCAAGATTTAGTTTGGTTTGGGTTTGATGCAAAATGCTCATCCTTTTTGGCTGCTAAATAAAAAAAAATATGAAAGTTATGAAAAACCTATTTAATACAGTTTGCTTTCAATTTTCAAAGGAATTTACAAATTTTGAAAAGTCTAATTTTAGCTGTATAAGAAAATAACTCGATAAATCCCAAATAAGTTTGGTTATTTTTTTCTTAAATACCTTTACTCATAAATGCTTGAAAGGATGTGTACCTACCAATGATCAATCCAACTCAATGCAATTCTTACAACCCATTTATACCTCACATACATCTAAATCAAATGTTTTTTGGACTCATTTAACTAATGTTTTTTTCTTCTAAGAATTTGTGTAAACCATTAATGCCTAAGACATAATAAATTGTAAACACCAAAAACAAAACATATGTTTTCACAATCTTTTTTTCTTTTCAGATTGATTTCTTCATATGGAGAGCTTTTATATATACATTGACGACAGGACAAAAAAAGGGACTAAGTTCTTAATCTCTGCAGAGTTCTTTTTACATCTTAATCTATAAAATTTTCATCTCCTATGTAATAATAACCAGAATGGAACATAAGAGAAGAGTTTATTTCGATAAAATTTTATATCTCTTTCTTTCTTCAGATTCCATCTTCTGATTTGATTGATCTCACACAGAGACTACGTTTCTTGTCCCTCACGTAAAGAACCAAACATCAACTCGTAGCTTCAGAGATGCTCTGCAATGATGGCCTCCATGTTTTTGATTTCGACGATGCTGAACTCGTTAACACTGAACGCTGCTTCTCATCTTTCGTTTCCTGTTATTAAAACAAAGAAAAAGAACACAAACCCATTAATTATTTTAATTGATGCTTAAAGTAAAGCTTGATATTAACCAAAACCCATATCTAATTACTTTTAAATTCGATAAAATCTTTGATTATATTCGAGTTAAAAAATGACGTACCAGATTCTGATTCTTGTTATCGGATTCTTCATCAATCTTCTTCTCTGGTGATGGCTTCTTCTTCTCTCTAGTCGTCGTTTCACTCTGATGCTTCTTTGTCTTTGCGTACTTCTTGGCTCTCAAAACCTTCATAACCTCTGGAAACATATCAAAACAAATCAGAAACCCATTACAAGAATCACAAAATAAACCAAAAGTTTTAAGAAATACAAAAAAAACAACAAAACACAAACCTTGTGAAGTGATGAGACGATAAGCATGACCAAGTACAAGATTCTCCGTTGGTCGGAGAAGTTTCACGCGCGTGAACCTCACAACCCTTCTCTCAGCACTCTTATCCTCTGTCTTCGTCGTTGCCGTCGTGGTGGCCGGTATACTTGTCTCCGGCAAAGGGATGATAAGAGAAACGTAGTGACCAGGATACATACGCATGACTTCACTAACGGATATAGGACCGTAATATCTATCGATCTTGCCGTCAGGATGTTGTAGAACCAACGCTGCCGCATCAACCGCTTGACAATTCCCCATCTCTTCTTCCACACACAAAAACAAAAGCAAAAACTCTGTTCTTCCAAAAAAAATTGGTATGATTAAGAGATTACACAAAAAAAAAAACAGAGAGTAGAATGAGAGAGTTTTGTGAAGGAAAGAGGAAGAGAGAAAGAAAAGAGTCTTTTTCGGGACAGCGTGAAGGGGTTAGGTCCACCACACAGGCCTTGCTTATAAAAAACATGTGAAACCCCCAAAAAATAAAATAAAAGTATATATGATTTGTGATTATTTAATTTTGTTACTTTTTCTGTTTATTATTTTAATTGGACTGTCATTTTGGGGGTTTAATTAATGATAAGAATAATAATGTTATTAAATATTTGTAACCATATTGTTGCAGATTTGACTGTGGTTGCCTGGGACATCTCTGACGTTTTATTTTTGGAGTTTAAAATTTAATGGAATAGAGTAATAGGATGGTCGGAAATTAAATAGTTGATATGAACGGGTGGGTGCCGGCACCGGAGATCAGGGACCGATGATTTTGACATTGTTTTTGTTCTTACTCTTTAAAAATTATTTAAGTTGTTGTATTTGATAAATTTATTACTTGTTTTAGATAATGTGCAAATTTGCACAGTGCAATATTTAGAATGCTGCAATAAAAATTAATTATAGAATGTTATAGCGTTTGACTTTTATTTAGGACTTGATTATACTTGTATCAAGAATAACTTACCCTTTCCGAAGTTTCTTTCAGTTCGTTTTTGTGGGTGTAATCTAACAAAAAAATCAGGAAAATCAGACATATAAATTGAACTTTTTTAAAAAAATAATGCAAACTGTCTTTTTTTAGTTTATTATTAAAAAATTTGTAACGTTTGAAGCATCGGAAAAAATAAGTTTTAAACGACAATTGTCCAAATGATTTGAATAGCTGCCGTTTCGAACTAATGTTTTTCTCGTTTCGATGTTTAATATAGGTAACGTTCAACTTTTTATGATAGTCGGTGATTTTCCGTAAACTAAATTACTTTTGATATTTTTTATATGTAACGTTTATTTTGTCCAACAATCTACATTGGGTATAAAATATCTAACATTTCTAAATTATAAATCAAGAATATTATAGCTTCAAACGACAATTGTTCAAATGATTTGAAAATCAGTTGTTTCGAACTAGTAGTTTTAACGTTTTGACTTTTTCAAACAGTAAATCCCTCTTTTTTTTTTTTTTTTTTTTTTTTTTTTTTTTTTTTCAAACAAACTTCCATTAAAACTTAAGTCCTATTTGAGCATAATTCATATAAAGAGAAACATAAAATGTTACAAAGCTTTACAAGATTACAAAGCATAGAAAGATATTGGTTTCATGAGTTTTCCAAGAAAATGCAAGTCTTTGGGAGGCTAGTAAAGCTTGAAAGATATGTTGGGACTATGGTGGAAGCGCATTTGAAGACTTGCTCCGCGACTTCCTCGATCAACAAATGATCAACAATAGCTCTTGCAATATATGCATCGGAGCGTTTACAAAGGTGGTACATAGGTGGAGTGAGGGAGGATGCTCTCGCCGATAGGAGAATGTTCAAAACAATTTGATCAAAGTTTAAAGCAGTTTCTGGCTCAATTCTCATAACATGGGGTTAAGCTACAACTGGAACTCGAAGGTGATATGTGCAATATCGTAACAAAGCAGGTGGATCCCCCCTCGCATGAAGCCAATGGCCACAGAGGTTAAGGAGTCCCACACAAAGCTTGTAGCCGATATTGCAATGTGATATTAAGACATACCCGAGTTTACACCCTAGAGGCGGATCAAGGAAATTGAAGGATAGGATTGTTTTAAGATTGAACCTAGGGAGAGGAAAGCAAAATCGTGACAAAGCAGGTGGGTCCTCCCTCACATGAAGCTCATAACCATAGAGGTTAAGGGTTCCCATACAAAGCTTGTTGTCGTCTTTGCTGTGATGCACTAAGATAGACACTAGGTTAGAGCCAAGAGGCAAGTGGTAATGATACAGACTAAGGGGTTCGAAGGGCTTTTGGTATACATATTCCAGCTGATCTTGACTGAAGGATTTAACTAGCCAATCTAGAGAGGCAATTACACAACTATATGATTGTTTGCGGCCAACCAAAATAGAGGTAGAGTGACCTAACCGGGATGGATTCGATAAAATTTTATAGGGTATAAAGAGTTTCAGGATCAGACATGTACCCAAGACTAGCCGAAATACTCTATCTACCATGGTTCACAGATGAGAGTTGGGCTCAAACCTGGATTGAGGAGATAGAGGAAGAATTGGTAGGGATCTGCATTGATGACATGAGTAGTCTAAACTCAGTCCAACAACAGGATCGACAAAAAACATAGTGGTCTGGTTTGTGAGACAAATCTTCGTTAGATAAAGCGACAGATCAGAGGAGAGCATAGCCAATACACAAACTAAAGAGACCAAAGATGCATGAGGGGGATACAAGGTCACCATGGTTGAAGCTTTTAAAGATCAGATCTTGCGCAGCTCCAGCGTCAAAACAGAGCTCACTTCTAGCATCAGCCAAGTATAACACTTGGTGATAGGGTAAGGACCCAAGTAGGAAGGAGATGATGTGATTGAGTGAGAGAGGCGAAGAGCAGAATACACATGGAGCCCCGAGATCTCAGATTTGTCATCGAAAGGCTGGAGTCTCAAGAGAATCACCTCGTTGAGACGAACCACCAGTTGAGCAAAGGAGGGAGATAGGAGGTGAAGCTGGAGCATGGCCGGAGTAGCGTGGCAAACCGAAGAACCTCCGGTGGATTCAAAAGCGGTCCAAAGGCAGTTTTGATAGCAGAGGAGAGAACAGCGGTGAACTTGAAGCAGCCCAGTGACGCCGATTTGAGCCGACGCCGCCGGGAAGAAGAATCTCGGGAGTTATGCCAGGGAGAGAAGCGGCTAGAGCGAACTTATCCCCAGTAAATCCCTCTAAACTAATATATTTTCGACAATTTTTTATAACATATAACATTTATTTTTGTCTAGTAACCTATAATTCATATAACATCAAATACTTGAACATTGATATCAAAGATAGCAAATAGTCCTTTGTGTATATATTCTATTTTTGCTCTTCTATTAATAACATTTGATACTATTATTTCCCTTAAGTCTAACACACTTGACATTGAAGTTATAACAATAGATACGAAATATTATACTACTAGTCATACTGAAATTAGTTCTCTTCAACCACCGGAAGCTTAAGTATTATTCTGCATATTTTCATACTTGGCCGAATATAACTTTCAATGCACGTTGAACTTGGACCATGGACAAAAGGATATGGTTTATAGATTTAGACGGAATATATAAGAAAAATCAGAGATAGCTGAAGATAACCTAACTAATAGATCCAAGAAAATGAATTTTGGTACCACTCATCGACGAATAATAAATACAAAAAATATCAATATTCTTTAGAAATTGTAGACATAATTGATAACTGTTTGACCAAAAAAAAAAAATATAAGAATTGTGGATTGGGTGGACAAGGGACACTACAACTTCTTATCTCCTTTTTTCTCACTTTCACGGACTTAAATGCTTTCTCTTGACATTTTATTTTTGTTTTTATTTACTTTTTGTATGATTCATAAGGTAAGTACCGGTTTGGTTTTTCTGAAGTCGATCCGGTTCATGTCCCAAATTAATTTAAGGCTAAGAATGGGTCGTCTCGTTCTTATTTTAATTGGCAAAGTATACATGGATAGTAAATGTACCCATCCCTTCACCAAAGCACCGATATGGGAAACACTTCCCTCTGACATGGTCAAATTGTTACTACAATATCCGTTACTAGCAAAAGAACTTTGCTATTTTCTGTTTAGACCCCTATAGTTAGTTCATTAGTTATCTTTTGTGTATGATATATGTTACATCTTTTTAGGAGGGGGGGGGGGGGGGGGGGAGAAATATCTATCTATACTACACTTTAATGATGACTACGGATGGAAGAGATATGCTAGGACTTAGGCTTCAATTATAAGACAAACTAAAGTGAGATTTCTAGATATGATTAGATATCAGTTTATTTTTAGTGGAAGAATATTGAGAAATCTATAAAGATCATATAGTTCTTCCGTCTCAATTGACTGAAATACATATAGGGGTGATGGTACTTTTCTTAAAAGTAATTTAAAAATTAGAAGACACGCGCAATAAAGGTTTAAACTTTGAACCATAGAAACGAGGTGAAAACATAAATACAATTTGTATTTAATGTTCAGAAATGTAGTCTATCTTTTTTTTCTATCTAAGTAATAACTAACGAGTATTACATAACCAATTAAATAACCATAACCGGTTAAACAACCATCACTGATTCAAAATCCTAAATTTCAGCCACGCTAAGTGAATGTGAAAATGTAATGGAGATATCATGCAATAGTTAACATGCAAGCTCTTTAATTTACACATATATTCAAATAATGTTTTAATGATCACAGTTATTGTCAAACGATGTACAGCAACACAGTTAAGTATGGACCCATTTTGCTACATTTTCGAAGTTATTGGTCCATCTATAATCAAGAACTAGGTACGGACCCGTACGTACGTGCGTGATTGTTTTAAAAAACTATGTTTACTATAATTTTGGTTTCATCCAGTTAGTGATTTTTGAAATAATAAAGATTTCAGCATAAATTAAGATTCACAAAATAACATACATGAATCTAATGTTTACGAAATTAATGATTAATCAGAATTGTATAAAACTTGTAAACTATGAAACGGATAAAAACCACCAAAAAGATAAAAACTTCTCGAAACGAATGACCTAAATCCTTAAGCGGGTCAAACCCATCCCGGTAGTCTTACTCCATAAAGGGTATACTATTTGTTACTCCAAAATATTTTAAAATACTAACAAAAAAAAATTTGTAGTTATTTTAGATTTTGTTAATTTCGGTTTGACATATATATTTAAGGAAAAAATCGTTATTTAAATTATATTTAAAATCTATTCAGTTTTGTATGTTAGGTAATATCAAATCGAAAATTATGCTAATGAATATATAACTAAATTTAACATGTCTACATTTATAAGTTTTTGAATTTAATTGTCCAATTTTGATGGTAACAAATTTACCTTTAATATATTTGAATTTGGATAGTTTGATTTAAATAGTTTGAGTGATTTTAGGGATTAAATATCTTTATAGGTAGTATCATTTTATTTATACTCAATATCATTTTACATTGTGGAAAAAAGGTTAGTAGGGGACGTTTTCAGTTTACTTTACAAAATGATTTGTAACAATTATAAGGAATATTTAAAGATACTATCTAAATAATAGGAAACAAACGACTTAATTATAGGAAATTCTCCTTAAATATCGTCTTTACTTTTGAATATTTTTTAGTTATGTGATTATTATTGTTTATTTGATCATCAGAAAACTTTGAACTTGATAATCATCATATTTGATAATTTGATCATCATCATATTTTTTACCAATTAAACTGTGGAATTGATCATCATAAAACTTTGAATACTTACCGAGTAAAGGTTCCCAATTGATAGAGAATATTATTTTTCTTTTTTTTGCTGCCACTGTTTTTTCTTTACATTATAAACGAACTTAGGAGGATATTCATCATAAATTATATTTGTAAAAGATTGATATTGACTATTACGATCGAACCATAATGAAAAAAGACTCACGTAAAGCTTAGTGAAAGAAGGCATGTGAAAATTGAATATGAAGTTTGTTTGTTTTTTCTCGTGAGTGTTAGGAAAAATTTATTTATAGGTGAAGATATGTATGTGTAGGGTTTTCGTTTATGCACTTTTTTTGTGCAAATAAATATAATGGCACAAAAATGTAATTAATTAGAAAAATTTAGGGGATTTTGCAAAAATGTGCAATGAGCTTGTAATACTGGTACATCAGTTTTTTTTGGTGAGAATGCTTCTCTTTTAATATATAGAGAATATAAGGGATATGCAAAATATTCACATGACAGAATCCATTCCTCTAATAAATATAGAACAGAAGATTCGGATATCCTAAGGAAACATCCTTATGATAATAAAGTAACATAATCTTATTTTTAGATAAAACTAACCCTGGTTCATGATGATCACAATTTGTATATTAAAAACTCCAAAAATATATATATATGTTAAATACGGTTGTCCTTCGTGGATACATCCCTACGTCCCTACCTAATATTTTCATCATTCACTGATTTTGTAAAAATACTTTTTTTTTTTTTTTTGTGAAACAAATAATAATAGCTAAAGTTAAAATTCAGATTTGCATATATACGGAGACCTAATCACGTTGACGTTTGTACGGCGACCAACACGCAACAAAAAATTAAAGATTTTGGATAGCAAATTATGTCTTTTGGTTCTTCATCCACCCAACATCTCAAATTATAATAATCTTTTTTAACTTTCGTTAAACACAAACAAAACCAGCTAATTCTTCCAGAGCATCTTGGACTTGTTGGTGAAAAATCTTGAGATGATTAAATACTATATAGAGAAATAAATTTAAAACAGATTAACTAATTTACATCCCGAGGATTTAGCTTAAGTTTTTAGTTTAAGAATTTAATTGTTGACATGTGTGAACACATGATCTGATACAACGGTCAGAGTCTGTGTTTGTGTATGTGCCATGTGAAGGTGTTGGAATGGTCTCTCGTCTCTTAACTTATTAAATGTCTTCGACGATTCGGAAACTTCATTTTCAAGTTTGTTCTCTACATCGATATAACTGCACATCCCAATCCATAACCATAAAATAAATTTCCATATAACCTTTTTTTTTGTCAAGCCCATATAACCAATATACAGTAAAACCTCTATAAATTAATAATATTGGAACCAAGACGTTTTATTAATTTATAGTGATATTAATTTATCTATAAATTAATAATTATTATTTTATAGTGTAAATTAATAATTATTAATTTATAGATATATTTTTAATTGTTTATTTTTTTAAATTATGAATTGGAACAATTATAGCAACATAAGATTAAACTTTCGGATGTTATAAATTTTATGGTTTAGGAATTGAACTTGTAATATTTATAATGCATTATTGACAATAAATTACAAATACTATAAACAAATTGACTTATACACATGACATACATAAATTCAAGTTTATGAATAATAATAATATCAATTCTCATATTTTAATAATCTGTCTAATTATCAAATTGTAAATGATGCATATCTAAAAATTAAAACTTTAAAATTTAATTATTTGTATGACATGTTATAAAATATTTTAGAGATATTATTATAGTTTGAAAATACAACATTACAATTGTTCTATAGAAATGAGTTTTAGGAGAAACATGCACTATTATATCAGTATATATATATATATATATATATAAATTTACATGATTATTAATTTATGATATTATTGGGACCATATTTTACATTGAGATTTTAAAAAAATTATTATCTTATTATTTTATCGAATATTGTTAATTTTTACACTGGCCCGACTTGGGACCAGCAAAATTTATTAATTTATAGTGATTATTAATTTATAGAGTATTAATTTATAGAAGTTTTACTGTAACTTATTTAATCTCAACTACTAAACTTGTAATATTCTAAATCGGTCTATCATTTTAATCGTAATAGGCAAGTTAAAAGACAACAAATATTGTTTAGTCTTCTTTGTTGTTTGTCACTTTGTCTACACTGTCACAGTAAAACGTTAACAAATTCGCCAGGGACTTAGTTTTCACAAATTTATAACAAAATTACAATGTTGGTATTATATTACTTAGAGTTAAGAGAAATATCTTTTTAGAAAAAGTGCAATCATTCAAAGTCTCAAAAAGATCTTAATTTTTAAAGAAAAAAAATTTGAGAAAATTTAAAATATACAGATATAAATTTTGGTTCGATAAAATAATATTGCATCAAAGTTGTTACTAATAAAAGTTTTTGCACAAGACTTGCAAATAGTTTGAAAGATCATACATATGAGATTATCTAACCCTATAGTATGATTCGTTTATATAATATAAGACTAAATTGGAAGGGCCTGAAAATAATGATGATCTAAACTTTCATAAAGATAGCTAGGCATGCGACTATAACTTAGGGTACTGGTTGTAAACTTGTAATTAGACCCCAAATATCATCATCACTGATTTCATTCATCCACTATCATTATTTTATTAATTAAATATCTTATTATATAAAGTTGGGTTTTCAAATTAGTCATTAACATGATCATGATACGTATCAAGTACACTGATGAGACGTTGACACGTGTAAAAAAATTATTATTTTTCAAAACAGCTAATTAAGAAAATAACATTAAATCTAAATAAAATTGCTTGATCGAGTAATTGAGAATCGATTTCAAATTTGGGAAATTAGAACGGTATACCACTTTAAAATTGATTTTAAAACGGATTTATGTGGTTTTTTTATCGGATTAGGTTCTTAAACCGTTTAAACGAGGTATATGAAAAAATATATGAGAACTTTTGATTCGGATAAAAATAAGTTGAGAATTTATGATTCGAGAATATATGAGACGAGTTCATAGCTTTAAGTTGTTTTGGTACAATTGGATACTTCTGAAGAGTAAATAGGTCGTTGATCATTAACGTGATTATGACATATGTCATGTTTTGATTGTATATAAAGTTTCTATTTTGTATATCTGAATTATCTAAGACTTATATATACCATCCTGATTATAATTTTCAAATTTTTTTTATTATATTATATTAACTTTCTTTCAATTTCTCAACTTTTATTGGGTTAGTCATAAAATTATTGTAATAGAGTAGATAATTTTCACCAGTTGTTCATCCAAAATATCTTTGGAGTAAAAAAACTTCATGGTTAAAGAAATTATGTCACAAAACAATTGTAGTAATTATAAGAACTATAATTATGCCAAAATGAAAGTAAAGCAACATAAAATTTGTTTAATTTGTTTAAACGACATTTTATAAGTGGTAATAAAAAGCATACTTTAACAATAAAATAATTTTGGGTGTAAGAACATATTTTTAATGGTAAAATATAGAGTAAAATTGTACGTGGTTACTTATTAGATGTTGCTTTGATGAATTTGTTGCATGTAAAATATTTTGTGAATAAGTTGTAAAACATTTTTGAAATTTGAAAATAATAAAATTTGTAATGATGAGTATTTGGCAAAAGTTTTAGTGGGATATAATTTAGCTTTAGATTATTGTAACAATTGTTATAATATATTAAAAATGTATTAATATAAATAAATGTATGAAGGTAGATACAAAATATTTTCTAACTTAAATTATTTATATATTTACTTTAGGAAATACTTTTTTTATATATATTTATACTCAAATCTTCAAAAAATTGTTTAAGGTTTATGATTTATTTTCTTCAACAATTTTTAAATCCACACATACACAGACCCTTATCTAGTTATTAATAAAATAAGTATATAAAAAAATTGTTTCTTTTGGGCTTTGAATACCAAGCCGGGGAAGAATAATCATTCGAGATGTAAAAGTTCAGGTGAGGTGTAATCATCTTTCTTTGGTTATCGTATCGAAGGTGTTAATTTATCTTTGGATGATGACTCCGATGATATTGTTTGGTTAATGTTTAATTTGCTTTATGCTTAAAGCTTAAGCATGTTAACAAATATCAGAGTGGAATAGTTGTTTTTATTCCTCATATAATAACGTTTAAAAAGTGGATTTGAACTCGAATAGTGGAACAAGGACAACAACAACAATTATAAGAAATATCTATCTATACTACACTTTAATGATGACTACGGATGGAAGAGATATGCTAGGACTTAGGCTTCAATTATAAGACAAACTAAAGTGAGATTTCTAGATATGATTAGATATCAGTTTATTTTTAGTGGAAGAATATTGAGAAATCTATAAAGATCATATAGTTCTTCCGTCTCAATTGACTGAAATACATATAGGGGTGATGGTACTTTTCTTAAAAGTAATTTAAAAATTAGAAGACACGCGCAATAAAGGTTTAAACTTTGAACCATAGAAACGAGGTGAAAACATAAATACAATTTGTATTTAATGTTCAGAAATGTAGTCTATCTTTTTTTTCTATCTAAGTAATAACTAACGAGTATTACATAACCAATTAAATAACCATAACCGGTTAAACAACCATCACTGATTCAAAATCCTAAATTTCAGCCACGCTAAGTGAATGTGAAAATGTAATGGAGATATCATGCAATAGTTAACATGCAAGCTCTTTAATTTACACATATATTCAAATAATGTTTTAATGATCACAGTTATTGTCAAACGATGTACAGCAACACAGTTAAGTATGGACCCATTTTGCTACATTTTCGAAGTTATTGGTCCATCTATAATCAAGAACTAGGTACGGACCCGTACGTACGTGCGTGATTGTTTTAAAAAACTATGTTTACTATAATTTTGGTTTCATCCAGTTAGTGATTTTTGAAATAATAAAGATTTCAGCATAAATTAAGATTCACAAAATAACATACATGAATCTAATGTTTACGAAATTAATGATTAATCAGAATTGTATAAAACTTGTAAACTATGAAACGGATAAAAACCACCAAAAAGATAAAAACTTCTCGAAACGAATGACCTAAATCCTTAAGCGGGTCAAACCCATCCCGGTAGTCTTACTCCATAAAGGGTATACTATTTGTTACTCCAAAATATTTTAAAATACTAACAAAAAAAAATTTGTAGTTATTTTAGATTTTGTTAATTTCGGTTTGACATATATATTTAAGGAAAAAATCGTTATTTAAATTATATTTAAAATCTATTCAGTTTTGTATGTTAGGTAATATCAAATCGAAAATTATGCTAATGAATATATAACTAAATTTAACATGTCTACATTTATAAGTTTTTGAATTTAATTGTCCAATTTTGATGGTAACAAATTTACCTTTAATATATTTGAATTTGGATAGTTTGATTTAAATAGTTTGAGTGATTTTAGGGATTAAATATCTTTATAGGTAGTATCATTTTATTTATACTCAATATCATTTTACATTGTGGAAAAAAGGTTAGTAGGGGACGTTTTCAGTTTACTTTACAAAATGATTTGTAACAATTATAAGGAATATTTAAAGATACTATCTAAATAATAGGAAACAAACGACTTAATTATAGGAAATTCTCCTTAAATATCGTCTTTACTTTTGAATATTTTTTAGTTATGTGATTATTATTGTTTATTTGATCATCAGAAAACTTTGAACTTGATAATCATCATATTTGATAATTTGATCATCATCATATTTTTTACCAATTAAACTGTGGAATTGATCATCATAAAACTTTGAATACTTACCGAGTAAAGGTTCCCAATTGATAGAGAATATTATTTTTCTTTTTTTTGCTGCCACTGTTTTTTCTTTACATTATAAACGAACTTAGGAGGATATTCATCATAAATTATATTTGTAAAAGATTGATATTGACTATTACGATCGAACCATAATGAAAAAAGACTCACGTAAAGCTTAGTGAAAGAAGGCATGTGAAAATTGAATATGAAGTTTGTTTGTTTTTTCTCGTGAGTGTTAGGAAAAATTTATTTATAGGTGAAGATATGTATGTGTAGGGTTTTCGTTTATGCACTTTTTTTGTGCAAATAAATATAATGGCACAAAAATGTAATTAATTAGAAAAATTTAGGGGATTTTGCAAAAATGTGCAATGAGCTTGTAATACTGGTACATCAGTTTTTTTTGGTGAGAATGCTTCTCTTTTAATATATAGAGAATATAAGGGATATGCAAAATATTCACATGACAGAATCCATTCCTCTAATAAATATAGAACAGAAGATTCGGATATCCTAAGGAAACATCCTTATGATAATAAAGTAACATAATCTTATTTTTAGATAAAACTAACCCTGGTTCATGATGATCACAATTTGTATATTAAAAACTCCAAAAATATATATATATGTTAAATACGGTTGTCCTTCGTGGATACATCCCTACGTCCCTACCTAATATTTTCATCATTCACTGATTTTGTAAAAATACTTTTTTTTTTTTTTTTGTGAAACAAATAATAATAGCTAAAGTTAAAATTCAGATTTGCATATATACGGAGACCTAATCACGTTGACGTTTGTACGGCGACCAACACGCAACAAAAAATTAAAGATTTTGGATAGCAAATTATGTCTTTTGGTTCTTCATCCACCCAACATCTCAAATTATAATAATCTTTTTTAACTTTCGTTAAACACAAACAAAACCAGCTAATTCTTCCAGAGCATCTTGGACTTGTTGGTGAAAAATCTTGAGATGATTAAATACTATATAGAGAAATAAATTTAAAACAGATTAACTAATTTACATCCCGAGGATTTAGCTTAAGTTTTTAGTTTAAGAATTTAATTGTTGACATGTGTGAACACATGATCTGATACAACGGTCAGAGTCTGTGTTTGTGTATGTGCCATGTGAAGGTGTTGGAATGGTCTCTCGTCTCTTAACTTATTAAATGTCTTCGACGATTCGGAAACTTCATTTTCAAGTTTGTTCTCTACATCGATATAACTGCACATCCCAATCCATAACCATAAAATAAATTTCCATATAACCTTTTTTTTTGTCAAGCCCATATAACCAATATACAGTAAAACCTCTATAAATTAATAATATTGGAACCAAGACGTTTTATTAATTTATAGTGATATTAATTTATCTATAAATTAATAATTATTATTTTATAGTGTAAATTAATAATTATTAATTTATAGATATATTTTTAATTGTTTATTTTTTTAAATTATGAATTGGAACAATTATAGCAACATAAGATTAAACTTTCGGATGTTATAAATTTTATGGTTTAGGAATTGAACTTGTAATATTTATAATGCATTATTGACAATAAATTACAAATACTATAAACAAATTGACTTATACACATGACATACATAAATTCAAGTTTATGAATAATAATAATATCAATTCTCATATTTTAATAATCTGTCTAATTATCAAATTGTAAATGATGCATATCTAAAAATTAAAACTTTAAAATTTAATTATTTGTATGACATGTTATAAAATATTTTAGAGATATTATTATAGTTTGAAAATACAACATTACAATTGTTCTATAGAAATGAGTTTTAGGAGAAACATGCACTATTATATCAGTATATATATATATATATATATAAATTTACATGATTATTAATTTATGATATTATTGGGACCATATTTTACATTGAGATTTTAAAAAAATTATTATCTTATTATTTTATCGAATATTGTTAATTTTTACACTGGCCCGACTTGGGACCAGCAAAATTTATTAATTTATAGTGATTATTAATTTATAGAGTATTAATTTATAGAAGTTTTACTGTAACTTATTTAATCTCAACTACTAAACTTGTAATATTCTAAATCGGTCTATCATTTTAATCGTAATAGGCAAGTTAAAAGACAACAAATATTGTTTAGTCTTCTTTGTTGTTTGTCACTTTGTCTACACTGTCACAGTAAAACGTTAACAAATTCGCCAGGGACTTAGTTTTCACAAATTTATAACAAAATTACAATGTTGGTATTATATTACTTAGAGTTAAGAGAAATATCTTTTTAGAAAAAGTGCAATCATTCAAAGTCTCAAAAAGATCTTAATTTTTAAAGAAAAAAAATTTGAGAAAATTTAAAATATACAGATATAAATTTTGGTTCGATAAAATAATATTGCATCAAAGTTGTTACTAATAAAAGTTTTTGCACAAGACTTGCAAATAGTTTGAAAGATCATACATATGAGATTATCTAACCCTATAGTATGATTCGTTTATATAATATAAGACTAAATTGGAAGGGCCTGAAAATAATGATGATCTAAACTTTCATAAAGATAGCTAGGCATGCGACTATAACTTAGGGTACTGGTTGTAAACTTGTAATTAGACCCCAAATATCATCATCACTGATTTCATTCATCCACTATCATTATTTTATTAATTAAATATCTTATTATATAAAGTTGGGTTTTCAAATTAGTCATTAACATGATCATGATACGTATCAAGTACACTGATGAGACGTTGACACGTGTAAAAAAATTATTATTTTTCAAAACAGCTAATTAAGAAAATAACATTAAATCTAAATAAAATTGCTTGATCGAGTAATTGAGAATCGATTTCAAATTTGGGAAATTAGAACGGTATACCACTTTAAAATTGATTTTAAAACGGATTTATGTGGTTTTTTTATCGGATTAGGTTCTTAAACCGTTTAAACGAGGTATATGAAAAAATATATGAGAACTTTTGATTCGGATAAAAATAAGTTGAGAATTTATGATTCGAGAATATATGAGACGAGTTCATAGCTTTAAGTTGTTTTGGTACAATTGGATACTTCTGAAGAGTAAATAGGTCGTTGATCATTAACGTGATTATGACATATGTCATGTTTTGATTGTATATAAAGTTTCTATTTTGTATATCTGAATTATCTAAGACTTATATATACCATCCTGATTATAATTTTCAAATTTTTTTTATTATATTATATTAACTTTCTTTCAATTTCTCAACTTTTATTGGGTTAGTCATAAAATTATTGTAATAGAGTAGATAATTTTCACCAGTTGTTCATCCAAAATATCTTTGGAGTAAAAAAACTTCATGGTTAAAGAAATTATGTCACAAAACAATTGTAGTAATTATAAGAACTATAATTATGCCAAAATGAAAGTAAAGCAACATAAAATTTGTTTAATTTGTTTAAACGACATTTTATAAGTGGTAATAAAAAGCATACTTTAACAATAAAATAATTTTGGGTGTAAGAACATATTTTTAATGGTAAAATATAGAGTAAAATTGTACGTGGTTACTTATTAGATGTTGCTTTGATGAATTTGTTGCATGTAAAATATTTTGTGAATAAGTTGTAAAACATTTTTGAAATTTGAAAATAATAAAATTTGTAATGATGAGTATTTGGCAAAAGTTTTAGTGGGATATAATTTAGCTTTAGATTATTGTAACAATTGTTATAATATATTAAAAATGTATTAATATAAATAAATGTATGAAGGTAGATACAAAATATTTTCTAACTTAAATTATTTATATATTTACTTTAGGAAATACTTTTTTTATATATATTTATACTCAAATCTTCAAAAAATTGTTTAAGGTTTATGATTTATTTTCTTCAACAATTTTTAAATCCACACATACACAGACCCTTATCTAGTTATTAATAAAATAAGTATATAAAAAAATTGTTTCTTTTGGGCTTTGAATACCAAGCCGGGGAAGAATAATCATTCGAGATGTAAAAGTTCAGGTGAGGTGTAATCATCTTTCTTTGGTTATCGTATCGAAGGTGTTAATTTATCTTTGGATGATGACTCCGATGATATTGTTTGGTTAATGTTTAATTTGCTTTATGCTTAAAGCTTAAGCATGTTAACAAATATCAGAGTGGAATAGTTGTTTTTATTCCTCATATAATAACGTTTAAAAAGTGGATTTGAACTCGAATAGTGGAACAAGGACAACAACAACAAAAACCAAATTATATGTTAGTGAATAGAAAGGAAAAAAAAAAATATTTTTCGATTCAAAATTACCATTCAGCTACATGTTAGTCATATGATGATATATACAAAGTTGGAACACTAAGCCCATCCACTCTAGATTAAACCATTCTGTCTTTAGATTGTTATAGTTCATCAATCACAAATTTTAGTCCGCATGATAGATAATAAAATCTAATTATAAAAATAAGTAAACAATTTTAGCCAATCGATTATCATTTCAGAAAATCGAATGATGTAGTCTCTGAACGGATAAACTCATAGTAATTGCAGTCACCAAAAAAGACTATGGTTATGCTATTAATAAGTTGATTTTTTTTTCTTTCAATTTATATTTATTGATTAAGAATTGAATAAGTCATTGTCCAAATGTTCCGTTATCCATGAAGGTGGATTACAACAAGCAGAATAATACATCCCTTTGTTTCATAAAAGAAGTAAAGGTATTCTTTTAAAGGGAGAAAGTAAAATTGTCCTATTGTGTTAAGTAAATTTTCGTATAGATAAGGAACCACTTATTAAGTGGACTATGAGGTGTTTAGGAGTGTCCAAAGTTAGGTTTAGAATGTCGTTTTGTAGCTTTGCGTTCCACTAAACATCCAACGCTCTAATATAAACATCCTTTAATCACTCGATTTTGGATTCCTCTACCAAACCATGGAACATTGAACCAAAGGATCTTTATTCTCTCCCTTCTCTATAGATAAAATATTAACTAACATTATCACATATTTACCTCCCACCTTATTTTAATTAAAGAAAAATATCCAAATATTGAATATATTATGATACAAAGATGATGTTAAAGAGTCTTTATCCCTGTTTTAAAAATCCCCGTCTATCACCGATTACGCCCCGCAAAATTGCTAGGCTCACTTTTTCTGCTTCGATTAATTACTAATCTCCGCCTAGCATTGGTTATCTAATTATGTCCGTCTAATTTGATTATAACATGTCTAATCCGATTACTTTTCGCTTAATTTTGTATATACCGATTATTTTTTAAGCCAAATATAAATCAAATATATATACTTTTGTTATTTAGACATTTAAATTAAGAGTTTATGATGTTTTACAATAACTAATATACAAAATTTTAATGAAAATTATTAAATTTTCTTTTAAAATTATGTTTTTATGTGCTTACCTATAACTTTAAAGACGATACTATAGTTTTATATTTTGTTTGATATTTGCTTTTAACATAAACAGAATTATTTATATATTTAATACTATATATTTGTATTTTATTATAAATTTAATAAAATAACCCTAAAACTAGTCCTCGATTAATCTTCGTTTAATTTCCGATTTTCTTGCTAGACGCTAGGTCCACACCGACCGCCCTACTAGCGTCTAGCGATTTCTAAAAGAGGAATCCTTACACGTTTAGGTTCTAATTGGTAATTAATGGTGATAGTGATAGTAACAGGAAACAATATGATCGGTGGGGGTAAAAATAATACATGTAGTAGAATCTATATAAATGATAAAGGCAAATACAATACAAGTATCCAATTAATGGCTGACAAAAGCGATGGAAGCAGTGAGATAGATTTAAAATCCATATAAATCTTATAGCTTAGCATTACGTTCAAAAAAGTTCGTATGTACGAAAGACTAGTTCCCCTATATATCGTCAATTTTTTTTTTTTTTGACATCATCAATTCTAATTTCTTTCTCCAGAAATTATCACATACTTTTTATATAATTACAAAACATTTGTGTGAAATGTCAAATCGTTTTCCGACAAAGAGAATCGGTACCAGAACACTACATCAGCAGCAATCACCAACTATTGAGGATCCTACAGAGTACGTCAACTTTTTCCTAAATGGTTTTAGTATTATATTTTATACAAGTTCCAATCATACGAGAATATTATTGCACAATAGTTTCCTTCAAAGTACTACTGTAAAGATTTTTTTTTCCTTCAAATTTTGTGGAAATGACATTTTATTATATGGTCAAATAGATACTTGGTTATATTATGTCGGTTAGGTTTCGTTTCCTTAACCACGAGAATCAAATTATTTTTTTTTGTTTTATAGTTGTTATTTAACTAGATATTATCGTTATCAAATTCAATTTTCTGGTCTATCAACATGTTTAGAGATATATAATTAATCCAAAAAAGTTAAGACAAGAAATTTTTAGTTTTTAGTAATTTTGATCGCTAATCGATAAAATCTGTGGCTTAACATATATTGACTGAACCAACGACTACAAAACATTCATGATTTGATCAATGTCATTTGTCTCTGGTGTATCAATGACGCTAGTCGCTATTGTGACAACAACAAAAACAAAAGAAAAGGAACGAGGCAAAATTAGTTTCATTGAATTAGGGATGCACAAACCACGAGGTATATCAATTTTAATTTTAGATAACAAAAATCTGTATTATATGTTTATATCTTTAAATCAACTATCAAAAGGATTTTACTGTTACAAAAAAACTATCATGCAAAACTATAATTAGTAGTATTTTCGTTATTTAAATTGGTATTTAACCAAAAAAAAGTATTTTCTGTTGATGAAAAATGTATGTCGGGGAAATCGTCACTGTTGCGCATTGAAGCCAATATGTATTCCATTTATTTAGTAAAAGCTGACAATAATATTATTTAGTATTTCTTAACATTGCAAGAATTTACGGAGAGAAAATATTAAAAACTTCTTTTCTCTCCCAGATACGATAATCGAGGAACTTTCACAGCAATTTTCTTTCTTCGACGTCGGTAAAGAAATACTTTACCGGTGTCAAGACAAAACCCAAATCTCTACTCCCTGTCTCCGTTCTTGTATTCTAGTTTTTCTTTTCGTCTTTTTAAGCTTTTGTTCCCTTTTTATCTTTCTTTAACCCTCTCCACCGACATTCATCCAATAGCCGACCTACAATCCAAAGAGGACAGCTGCTGGTTGGAGTCTTCCAACTCTTTACCGCTTCAAAACTCTTTCTTGGAGATGCTATATGAAGCCCCAATATTTGTCAGATCTGGTTTTCTGATCCACCAAGAGGAGCTCTTAAACCAGGTAATTTCGATGGCAGGAGAAGATCCCCGACCATCAGATGCGCCTTGCATGATGGAGACGTCGACGACGCACGATGGCTTCCTCTTTTTGGTATCGTTTTCCTGTACCGGAGATTTCAAGCTCCCAGGGTTCCTTTCAAAAGCCTCAAGTCCCTATTAAAACCCCCAACCACTTTCCCTCCCTTCACCAGAGATGTTCGAGCCCCTGAATCAGACATCCGCTCAACCAGGCCGCTGCGTGAACCCTACTTTGCCCCCGATTGCGAACCTAGGTTTCCGCTATTGGGCCCAACTTTCCTCGGCCCATTAAGGTTCTTGAGCCCGATACCAAAATGTGTCTTATTCGATCTTCCTCTGCTATTATCCAGGTTTGAGCAGAATTCAAATCTCTTCCACTCTAGTCAATATGTGTGTAGATTTATGGAACCATTTGTTCGAAGACTGCATTTGGAAAGTAAACCACCATTGTTGCTAGCTTGTTTAGGGATTGTTGTAGAAAACCTGATTTTAGATCGAATTATTGATTCTGCTCTTGAAGTTAGAAATATGAATGAACTCGGCATTATGATCCAGACCATATGGCGCTATGATTACCGATGTATCTTCAGGTCCCTTTCTTCATCATCCCGTATGCTTTTAGCAACCTTTAAACTGCAATGTATCGACTTATTGAAGTATCCTCCTAAAAACCTGAAGTCCAGTGGCATTATGACCCCATCTCCATGGAGTGGGAGTTACCACTACAACTATCAGAGTTCTACACCGAAGCATAACATCTTCAGAACCATCACCACCACTCGGGCTACAACCCACCGAATCCCTGCCAAGGCAATGCTTCTGCTTCTGCCCATCTCCTCGGAGGGCATTTTGGCCCTGATTCACGTCTCAACGTCACAAAGTCGTATGACCGTGACTACATTGTCAGCTATCGGATTCTTCGATGTTGATCAGTCTTGCAACCATGATCTCACATGTCTCAGCTTGCTTCTTAGCGACAGCTTCACATCTCTCTTGGATTATTGCTTGATGTTTCTTATCTTTTTGTTTATGACTTTGGGGAAAGTCTACCTTTGTAACCTTCTTAACCTCTTGAACTATAGAATTTCAATTCCTTTCCTTTGTATTGTTTCTATTTGAATGAATGAAAACCTACCTTTGTCCAAAAAAAAAAAAATATATATATTATTTAGTACTTCTTCTGTCTCACATAGATTGATGTTTTAAAGAATAATTTTTGTCTCTAAAAGATTGATTTTCTAGATTAATAAACTAAAATGATATTTTTATTTTATATTTTATTCCAAATAGCATAATATTTAGTGGGTTATGTTTTTCTTTTCTACCATAAAATAATTATAAATTAGTTTAAAAATAAAAAGCTTAACTTTTTCTCATTATGTGAGAAACTATTAAAACATCAATCTATCTGAGAGAGAATTATCGTTATACATCATGCAAGCAAAACTATAATTATTAAAGTTAAGTAATCAACGACATATGTAAAAGTTTCCACGGAGTATCTCTCGTCAGAAGATTACATGTACCTTTGTTCTGTTTGCTTTGTCTGTTAAACGAATTGAAAAATGTCCACCTTCTAAGAAAAATTTTAAAATGCGAAAAATACATATTCATTAGTGCGTCAGATCTCCCTCGTGCAGAAATGCACGTCTATAACATTGCTTTGAGAGACAGGAAAATTATATAAGTTTTGGACGTCGAAAAGCGAAAACGAAGTATTATTATCCATTAATTTGCATGGATAGGAAAAAGATGAATTAAAATCTATTATTTCATGGGTGGTAATCTGGCCTAGGCATTTCATGTCATCATGTGCAATTGAAGAATGATAGATCGTACGTACTAGTCATACAAGTGAAAGTGAAACAGTGCTCGTATCAACACATACACGCCTACATGTATCAATCAATATGTCGAAGATATTAATGTTGGCTGCAACCCTCAGCAAAAGTCCGGCCCAAGTCGAGTTTGACTTGATAAAGGAGAATTAGTCTTGGTTTACTTAGCCCGATCCAACAGCAAACAAGACCTAACCTAACGTTCAACTTCTAGTTTGATCAACAAACACCTAGTTCGAACAGCCTTATTCGCTCTCTTTAGCTCGGCCCTCTTCATTTAGCTAGAACAAGTCACTCGAGTTGTTTAGCTTGACACATATTCATTTCAAAACGCTTAGTTCAGCACGTTTCTCCTGTAATCGCCGAGCCTCGACTACTTAAATAATAAATCTGTGTTCTTCCCTAAAATATATTAAGTATCTTGTTAGATCCCAATCCCATCATCAACAGATGACATCTCTGATTTAAACACTTGAAATTAACATATAATTATGAAAGTGTTCACAAAATTTGACAAGGAAAAGACTAAAAGAAAGGAAAGAAGGCTTCAAAGGAATGAGAGAGAAAAAAAGAGAAAGAAGAGACAGAAGCAGAAGTCACTGGCCTCTGATGTCGCTCAAATTGCTTCAATTTCCTAAGTAAAATACAAATTTGATGTACGCCATTTTCCTAACACTATAACATCATAATCACCCTCACCGGTACACTCTTTAAGCAACATTAATCATATTAATCACGTGATTTTACTGGAAACACAATAATAACCTTCCCTACTTCCTCTGTTTCATTGTAAGTATTATTGTAGGGATTTTTTTTTAATTGTTATATACAGCAAATTAATTAATTTATTGCATATTTTTGTTATTACACTATAAAATTGTTTCCATGGTTAAGTAGCGAATACTTTTACGCATATATAAAATGACGTGTTTGTGAAAAAATAAGAAATTTAAAGTAACAGTATCTATTACTGTGTGAAGATGGTTTGAAATGAAAGTATATATAGGGAATACTCTAAAGTGTGCAAATGCATGGTCTTATTTTCTATTATTTTTTTTTTTGTATTTTAAGGCCCTAAAATGTTAAGTAATAATTCAATTTAAAAATATTAAATATTTAGGCTAAAATATTTTTTTAAAATTCAATATAGCACATAGTCTAATAATGTTTTGAGCCGGATCTGCTTGAAATCTATGTTGTATAGAATCAAAAATGGTACGCGCAAGCGAAACGTAGAAGTTGTTTTAATATATAAAAAAATCTTGAAAACGGATATGCGTTAAAAGCATAAATAAATATACTCATATATATAATATTAAACATCAAATCATTTAAATATTTTTAGTAAATCACATAATTATAGAAGTTTTAGATAACTCAACTAAAAATAATAAAATATAAATGATATATCATGGTTTTAGGTGTTTTTAGCCATGATATAAGTCTTATTTATAGAGTATTTTTGGTATTTTTAGAGTCTTTTGAGTCTTTATAGGATTTAGCATGGATATGTGCATAATGGAGCTAAATATGAGGATTTGGAGTTGATTACAAGCATTGAGGCTGAGCTACGAAGTTGGGAGACAAGTTCAGAGACTTGCATCGGTCGATGCATCATCCATCAGAAGAATTAGAAGTTTTCCCACAAGTTTTGAAGATTTACAAAGCTGCCGCAAAGTTTTCCATATTTGCATCATTAGTCTCTGGACATTTTTAGGAATATTAATAAGATTTTGGGGTCATTGTTTAGACCTAAGCTTTATTTTTCCCTGCAACTTTTGAGAGAAATCCCTGAGAGATTTTTAGAGAGCTTTTGGAGAGAAGATTCAGAACTCCTTTTCTTCTTCTTTAATCTCTTAATGCTATCTATTTTATTCATGATTTGTGTTATTACAATTATGTCTGAGTAGATCTGCTTGTTAGGTTTAGGGTTTCTCATTAGGGATTTCATGGCTTGTTAGATTGATTAATTGTTTGGATTCATTATCTTTCTTGTTCTTCACCATAGGTTGTTCTTAATGCTAGATCTTTGATTAGTCATCTGGATTTAGATCTTAGGATTATTGACTGATATGAGAATATAATTGATTTTCCTGACAAAAACCTTTGGTGAGCAAAATTACTTTTTGCAAAGAGAATTGAATTAGTGATTTTGTGAACTTATCTAAACTTGATTTTATTGCTGGTTTTTAACTTGAATTTTGCAAAGAGATTTGGATTTTCGGGTTTTAAAACTTAGATAATATTTGTAGTGAGAACTGATTTATTTTACAATTGTGTTTAGAGTTCAAGAACGGTGCTTAATCATTGAATCCTGCTTGTTTAATTAATTGATCTGATTTTCCATGATTTCCTGAGAATTTCCCTAGGCCTAGCGTTTAATCTTTCTGAATTTACAACTCTTTTATTTTCTGTTTTGGTATTGCTATTTAAATTACAATTTTGGTTTAGCATAATTAAAAGATTATTAAATCTATTGTGTGATCTAGCGTCCTTGTGGATACAGTCCCTAAGTACTACAATTGATCTCTTAATTTGAGAGAGTAGCTCAGAGTTAAATTTGAGCATATCAAATTTTGGCGTCGTTGCCGTGGACTCTTTTGATTCACCATTAGATTAAAGTCTTTGATTTTGTCTAAATTTTTTCTTTTCTTATTTTACTCACACACTTTTGTTTCTTTCCTCTTGTGTGTTTCAGGTACATGCCTAAGCCTAGCACTAGGAAAAATCCTACTGGTCCAGTTAGGACAACTAGAGCGTGATAACACAAAAGCAGCCAAGTCAGCGAAGATGGCCAATACAATCATATTGAGACCTGATGAGGCTGGAGTTTTGAGAGATCGAGAGGGTCATGTGTACAACGAGCAAGGTCAGAAACTTGATGCTGAAGGACGAGTTATTCAGGAAGAACTCGTCGTGGTTGACGCAGATGCACGTGGCGTCGAGCGACGCAATGATGGCATCGATCGACGCAACCAAGAAGGCATCGACCGACGCAACGTTGGCGTTAATCGATGCAATGCCAGAGCCGATGCGAAGAATGTTCAGAGGCGAGGGGACGACGATGGAGAGCTTGTCAAAACTCTTGCGGACTTCAACAGGACAGATTTATTCTATGAGAACCGCTCCGCAATTGTCCCTCCTCCCTTCCCAAGGAATGATTTTGAGCTGAAGCCTGCCTACTTCGCTCTTGTTGGACAAAGGCCATTCCAGAACTTGCCGCATGAGAAGCCTCTAGACCATATTGAGCATTTTGAGGATATAGTCACAAGCATCAAGGCAAATGGGGTCACAGAGGACTATCTCTATTGCAAGCTCTTCCCCTACTCTCTTGCTGGGGAAGCTTCTCATTGGCTAAGACAAATCAAACTGGGATCTCTGACAACCTGGCATGACATCAAGGTGGCATTCTTGAACTACTTCTATGATGATGCGATGTCTGATGAGCTGAGGATTAAGCTCTCCACCTTTAGCCAAGGACCTGCTGAATCTTACAAAGCTGCTTGGGTGAGGTTCAAAGCATACCAGAGAGACTGTCCGCATCATGGGTTCTTAGAGGTGCAGCTGATTAGTATCTTTTTCAGTGGTATTGACTGGAGGTATCAGATGACTTTGGATGCAGCTAGTGATGGGAACGTCAAGACAAGGTACCCAGATGAAGCAGAACAGTTGATTGAAAGGCTAGCATCAAGCAATAGCACTAAGAATGCAGACCTAGAGCGGAGAAGAGCACATGAAGGCAATGGTTCAAATCAGTTTGCTGCGGTGAATGCTAAGTTGGATACAGTGCACAATCTTCTTGTGGGAAAGAAATCTATCCAGTTTGCTGAAGATGTTGAGACTTTTGAGCCAAAGCCAAAAATTACAGAAGATGTCAACTATGTATATGGAGCTGGGTATCAAAATCAGAGATTTGGTCAGAAGAATTCATTCTCAGGAAATCCAAACAGCAACTTCAGAAAGACCTATGGATCTTCTTCTTACTAACCCCTCCCTCCACCCAATTCAAAGAGCAAGATGGAATAAATGATTGAACAGATTCTGCAAGGTCAACAAAAGTTAACAGTAGACTTCAATGGGAAGATTGATTCTGTTTACACTGAGCTGATTGGGAAATTCGAAGCATTAAACACTCATGTTAAGAAGCTGGAGAATCAAGTGATTCAGACTGCTGGGTCTGTTAAAAGACAAGAGGAACTTCTTTCTAGAAGAACAGAGACGGATCCAAGGCATGCTTGCAATGCAATTCTGGTCATTGAAGGAGAAAACCGTGATACGAAAAAAGTAGAACCAGCATCGATCGGCACCATCACAATGCATTGATCGATGCAGTCACCACCCATAGAGGCAAACTCACTCCAGAACGAGAGCATCGATCGATGCACCACCATTGTCGATCGACACCCCCTGCGAAGAGCTCCGGTTTCTCCTCAAGTTCCACCATCTGATTTAGAGAAAGCTTATAAGTCTAAGGTTCCTTTTCCTAATCCAAGAAGGTCCAAACAGGAGATTGAAGAAGCTAGATGCAAGGCTATGATGGACAAGGTAATGATTGAGATGCCTTTAATTGATGCTGTCAAATTTTCTCCTGGGATTAAGCGGTATGTCAAGAGAATGGTCACCAATGGTTTGAGTCCTGAGGAAGGAGCTTTGCTAACCAAGGATGTCAGCTCAATTCTGTTGAATCAGCCTCCACAGAAGAAGAAGGAAAGGAAGCAGGAAGTGGTTGTATCTGAGAAAGTGAGTGCAGTGATTCAGAGTAGGATTGCAGAGAAGTTACCTGATCTTGGAAGTTTTGTGTTAGATTGCTCTATCTCCACAGGAAGGTTTCCTCACTCTCTTTGTGATCTTGGTTCTAGTATCAATTTGATGCCACATTCTGTTGCTGTGAGACTTGGGATGACAGATTTCAAGCCAACTATGATCTCTTTTATCTTAGCTGATCGATCCAGAAGGATTCCTGAAGGTGTCTTAGAGGATATTCCAATTAAGATTGGAGATTGCATGATTACCACTGATTTTGTGGTGTTGAAGTATGACAAAGAGCCAAATGATCCACTTATCTTAGGATGCTCATTCTTGGCTACAGCCGGTGCCATCATAGATGTGAAAAAGGGACACATAACTCTGAATGTAGAAGATTTGGTTATGAACTTTGAGATGGACAAGCTGAGAAGGGTTCCCACTATTGATGGTCAGACATTTTCTGTGGAAATTGCATCTGATGATGATCTGATCATAGAGATTCATGGATACATTACTGATGGGTATGTCAAAGAGTTGGAGACTGCTGAGAAAGTGAGCAAGCAAGCTGTTAAGCTTGAAGATTGGAGTGGAGATCATCTAATCAGTACTAGAGACCATGATGAAGTTCTGATCCATGACAAGTTGCTGGTGGATGATGTTTTTGTAATGGAAACACGGATTGCTGAGGAAAGTTGCAGAATCGTTGAAGAGACACGAGTTGCAGACTCAGCATCGATCGATGCAGCTGTTGCATCGATCGACACACCTCCACGCGAACGTCCGGACTTGTCCAAAACCAAAGATTCTCAAGTTGATTCCTTAGTTGCAAGTCCTACACCAGCTGTTAAGCTGAAATCTCACCATTCTACAGTCAAGAACCCAGATGTAAGGCCAAGGTATGCATCTTCCTCACCCAAACCTTCTCCTATCATCAATAAGAATTTCAAAGGTACAAAAACTGTTTTGCAGTTAACCAAGCCACGAGATTATCGTAGAGCGCTTGTTTCTTCTGTTGATGATTTTGCAGGACTTAAAAGAAAGCCACCCGTCCCTATGTCCCGCCCTGGTCATGTTCCTCATATACTTGGCAAGTCTCACCTACTGCCTACACACCACCTTGGATGAGGAGGACATTCTCTCAGAAGCATTCAATGCCACGTTCTGATCCACCGGATGCCTGAGGTCCGACACAGTCAAGCTAATGACTGAAACAAGCGCTTAGTGGGAGGCAACCCACTCATAGGTTTTTCTTTTCCATTTAAATTGAGTCATTTTTATTCCTCCTTTGAGTCAATTTGAATTTGTATTGAATTATGAACTTCTATCTATCATGTTGCGTTTAATCTTGTGTTTGAGTGATTCTTAGCAGTGCTAACATCCACGGAATGAGAAAAACACAAATTAATCGCAGCTAACTCAGGAGTAATGTTTGAACTCTCTGCATCTACAGAGTGCATCGACCGACACACCATCAGCATCGGTCGACACAGAACATCCGGATTGGTAACATGATTTTGTTCACAATTTCAATACTTATTAGTTTTTGTTTATTTTTATTTCGCCAATCTCTTACTTGATAACACTGGGGACAATGTTGTTTAAGTATGGGGGAGGCAGTTACTAACTACGTTTTTGTTTTTAAGGGTTTAAAAAAAAAATTGTTTTATTGAGTCAAAATTTTTGTTGGGAACTATGATTTTTCTTTTTAGTGTACTGTCTTGGTTGATTAATGCTGCAGATTAAATCCAGAATCCGACTAATGAAAAATCCAATGGCTGACCAGTGAACCAGAGACATCCAAATTTCCAACAGAATCCACAAAAGCCTGAGGTAATTTCTGCGCTTTTCTTTTTACCTCATCAAGGAGATTGATGTTCATAGAGCTTCACTCCTTGTTCATACTTGACAAGTAAGATTTCAAAAGAAAAAAAAATGCTACTCCTCTCCCTTATTTAAAGTTTGAAATATTTTTCCTGAGAGTTTTGTTTAAAAAAAAAAAAAAAGAGTAAATAAAAGATGAAATGATTTTGATCAGTTTAGAGAGGTAGGTAAATTACCTGTGACCTCATTATTCTACTCTTGAGTCAAATGATCACACAAAACTTGGAAGCGAGGGGTAGGTAAATTACCGATGACCCCATTATTCGCCTACAACTTTGAGAAAAAAAATAGTAAAAAAAACAAACCAAAGCTCTAAAGAAGATAAAATAGAATAAGTCTGGGGGAGAGAAAGAGTACTACATGTTGTTCAAGTTATATCTTGCTTGTTATGGTATTGTACGAGAATGAGTCTAGTAGGTTCTTGACATTGATCAAATTGATGAGACCCACCGATGAAGGCTTAATGGAGGAAGTAGTGGAATTTGGTTTGAATTTGGGATGCTATGAAAGTCAACCGAGAAGTACATGGTGGTTTGATTTGGATTTATCTGTTAAGCATATGGATTATGGTTTGGATGATCATGGCAATACGTTAAAAAGAAAATGAGTTTCTGAGTTTTCAAACCTCTTTCACAGGGCTAAGTTTATGTTTTGCTTGAGGGCAAGCAAAGAATAAGTCTGGGAGAGTTGATATATCATGGTTTTTAGGTGTTTTTAGCCATGATATAAGTCTTACTTATAGAGTCTTTTTGGTATTTTTTAGAGTCTTTTGAGTCTTTATAGGATTTAGCATGTATATGAGCATAATGGAGCTAAATAGGAGGATTTGGAGCTTAATCAAGCATTGAGGCTGAGCTACGAAGTTGGGAGATAAGTTCAGAGACTTGCATCGGTCGATGCAAGTGATGGTGTCGATCGATGCATCATCCAGCAGAAGAATTGGAAGTTTTCCAACAAGTTTTGAAGATTTACAAAGCTGCCCCAAAGTTTTTCATATTTGCATCATTAGTCCCTGGACGTTTTTAGGGATATAAATAGCCTTAAATCCTCACTCCCACAGCAAGATCTCACCCATAAAGCCTTGAAATCTCACATAACTCACCAAAAACTCAAGAACACACTTCACTCTCTTTTGTTTCTCTCGAAAACTGCGAGACAAACACAAAAACACGACCCTAGGTCGTTTTCTCCCTTTAATATCTCGGTTCAATGGTTTTCCCTAAACCAAACCGGTCCAAATCGATAATTAAATCAAACTGGTCGAACCAGAGAATATTTGTGTCGACTGACACCACTATGGTGTCGATCGACACCCATCCCAGAAAACCAATAATTGGTTCGCGGATGTTACAATTCTCCCCCACCAACATAGATTCGTCCTCGAATCTCGAACAACCATCTGCCAAGGACTCCTGTGCAACCGTCTCCACGGTCCGCACTCTTCCGACCGATCTACGAAAGGTCACCTCCAGGCATTATTTGCTCTCGAATTTTGGACTTTCCTTTACTCAGAGGCCTAAACCTTGAGTTTTTATTGGCTCCTCATCAGGTCGAAACCTGCATGCCATAATATTGGCTCCTCATCAGGCCAAAGTCTGCATGCCATAATATCTAAGGAAGTCCAATACTCGTCTCTCGGGTTGCCACCCTACAACGCGCCCCCGGATCGTCATCCGAAGTCGATATACCAACCATACTCCCAAGCCACAAAGGCTCAGAATATGGCAACACTAGGAGAACCTAAGTCCCCCAAGAGTCGCGAGCAAACAATTCTGAACACGTCTGAGTCCTATCCCTATCAAGGTTTCCTTCCCGTGGCTCACGTAAGACATCTCACTGCCACAAGGGCCAAACAAATGTCCTCAACAGGACCGTCACAAAGACCAAACAAATGTCCCAAACAGGACCGTCACAAAAACCAAACAAATGTCCTAAAGAGGACCGTCACAAAGACCATCTGTCCCGAAGGACCGTCACAAAGACCATCTGTCTCGAAGGACCGTCACAAAGACCATTTGTCCCGAAGGATCGGCACAAAGACCATCTGTCCCGAACGACCGTCACAAAAACCATTTGTCCTGAAGGACCGTCATAAAGACAACACATCTGGCTAAACAGCCCGCCACAAATGCCACACAATGTCTCAAAAGACCGCCACTAAGGCCACACAATGACTAAAAAGTCTGCCACTAAGGCTACATAAGCCCCTCCAAGGCTCTCTCCACTTAAATGGACAAATTTTAACTCACACAAAACTTTCCACTTTTACCACTTTCCACTTTTGGAAACTTTCTACTTTGGGAATCTTCTATTTCAGGAAACTTTCCTCCAAAACCCCGCCTCACGGAAACTTTGTACCCCGAGCACCACCTCATCTTGTTACTTAGTCGCACAACCAACCACCCCAAGCGACCAAGTAAACAAGAGAGATGGGCTGGAATACTCCATTTCCGCTCCAGCCATGGATTATAGATGGGACCAGGCTAGGCAAGCTCAAGTCGCGGCTTGCTTCCCATACCACTTCTTAAACATTGCCTTCATCCTCGCCTCAAGCTCCCAAGTCTGCTCCTCAACACCATCACAGTCCCAAAGGACTCTCATCAAAGGAATCTTCTTCTTTCGAAGTTCCTTAATCCTCCTCTCGAGAACCCTCACTGGTCTCCCTTTCAAAGTCATGTTACGCTGAAGATCCTCAGGAATCTTAGCTAACAACTGATCATCCTCACGGAGACACTTCCTCAACATAGAAACATGGAAAACCTTATGGAATGTACGCATAACCTCAGGTAACTCCAGTCTATAAGCTACTGGTCCAACACGCTCAATCACTCTGAACGGACCCATACACCTCAAACTCAACTTAGTCTCAATCAATGACCTGTTCGGACCCCGCAACATAGCCATCTTGAGGTACACTCTGTCACCAACCTGAAACTCAAGATCTCTCCTCCTCCTATCGGCATAACTCCTCTGCCGATCCTGAGCTTCCTTCATGTTCAGCTTGAGAACCAGAATCTTCTCTGAGGTCTCCTGAACAAAATCTGCCCCGTAAATGCTCCTCTCCCCCACCTGAGTCCAGCATAACGGTGTATAACACGGCCTCCCATACAAAGCCTCATAAGGAGCCATCTTAATACTCGCCTGATAAATGTTGTTGTAAGCAAACTCTACCAAGCTCAAGTGATCTACCCAATGGCCTCCCCAATCCAACACATACATCCTCAACAAATCCTCTAGCGTCTGGATTGTCCTCTCTGACTGTCCATATGTATGGGGATGATAAGCTGTACTCATATGCACCTTAGTGCCCATCTCTGCCTGAAACGCTCTCCAGAACACCGAAGTGAACTTAGCATCCCTATCAGACACAATGCTCGCTGGCACCCCATACAACCTGACTATCTCCTTCACATACTTCTTAGCCAAGACCGTTGCTCCATCAGTATTCTTAATGGCAGAAAATGTGCTGACTTAGTCAACCGGTCAACAATGACCCAAATAGCATCAAACGTCCATGACACTGGCAAACCTACCACGAAGTCCATAGTAATCATATCCCACTTCCACTCTGGAATGGAAAGACTCTTTAGTAATCCTCCTGGAACCTGATGCTCAGCCTTCACTAGCTGGCACACATCGCACCTCGCAACCCAACTAGCTACATCCTTCTTCATCCCGACCCAATGATAGTACCTCTTGAGATCACGGTACATCTTAGTCGCTCTTGGATGAATAGAAAACTTGCTCCCATGAACCTCTCTCAGGATCTCCTACCTCAACTCCTCATCCTTGGGCACACAAACCCGACCGTGCACCAAGATAGTACCATTATTTGAGACCTGATACTCTGAATCCATACCCTTTGAGGCATTCACCAGCCCCAAATCCTTCTCCTGAGCCAACCGCACTATGCTCAGAAGATCTGCTCTATCAACCGCCTCCAAACCCAATGGTTCTTGAGACATGACACACAAACTCAATGCACCGATCTCTCCTACCAGAGACTCCATCTCCTGCTCCTGAGCTGAAGCTACCCTCTTCCGACTCAGAGCATCTGCAACCAAGTTAGCCTTAGCAGGGTGGTAGGCTATCTCCAAATCATAATCCGCCACCAGCTCCATCCACCACCTCTGCCTCAAGTTCAGCTCGGGCTGAGTGAATATATACTTCAGGCTCTTATGATCTGTAAACACCTGCCCCTTTGCACCATAAAGATAAGATCTCCAAATCTTCAGGGCAAAAACTACAGCACCCATCTCCAAATCATGAGTAGGATAGTTGCCTTCATGCTTCCGCAACTGCCGCGAAGCATAGGCAATCACCTTCCCATGCTGCATCCGAACACACCCTAAACCAACTCTAGATGCATCTGTATAAACCACATAGGGTTCTCCCTGCTCAGGTAAAGCCAACACCGGAGCACTAGTCAACATCTCCTTCAGGCTTGCAAAGCCTTCCTCACACTCCTCTGACTAAACAAAAGGAACATCCTTTCCTGTCAACTTAGTCATAGGACGTGCTCTGCTCGCAAACCCCTGCACAAACCTCATGTAGTAAACTGCCAAACCAAGGAAACTCCTGATCTCTGTTGCATTCTGCGGTCTAGGCCAATCTCTGATAGCCTGAATCTTCTCCAGATCTACATAAACCCCGTCTGTAGACACAATATGACCCAGAAAGCCCATCTCGCGCTACCAAAAACTGCACTTGCTCAACTTAGCAAACAACTTTTGCTCCCGTAGCTTCTCCATAACTGCCCTCAAATGCACTGCATGCTCCTCAGGACTCCTAGAATAAACCAGGATATCGTCGATGAAAATGATGACAGATACATCCAGAAACTCCTGAAACACATTGTTCATCAATCTCATAAACGCTGCTGGTGCGTTAGTCAACCCGAAAGGCATCACCACAAACTCATAATGCCCATACCTCGTCCTGAATGCAGTCTTCCTCACATCGGCCTCATCTATCGGTATCTGATAATAACCCGACGCCATATCTACCTTGGAGAACCAAGTAGCACCCCTCAACTGATCCAACAACTCATCAATCCTCGGAAGAGGGTACTTGTTCTTCACAGTGACCCGGTTCAACCCCCGGTAATCAATACACAACCGGAAACTCCCATCCTTCTTCTTGACAAACAGCACCGATGCTCCCCACGGTGATACACTAGGACGGATGAATCCCTTACTCAAAAAATCCTCTAGCTGCTTCCTCAGCTCTGCCATCTCTGCTGGAGCCATTCTGTAAGGAGCCTTGGATAACGGCATCGTCCCTGGTTCCAGTTCAATCGTAAAAGGATCAGACCGAGATGGTGGTAACCCCTGTAACGACTGGAACACATCCTCAAACTCCTCTACAACTGGAATATCGCTAACCGTAGACTTCCCCACTGACTCTTGCATAGATATGGTAACCAAATAAGCATGACGGCTCTTCTCGATCATCTTCCCAGCCTGAATGGCCGAGATCACGAGACTCCCCGAAGTCGGTTTAATACCCTGAAAAACCAACTTCCCTCCTGGACGCTCAAACTCCACTCTACCCCGATAGCAATCCAAATGCACCATGTGCCGATGCAACCAATCCATCCCGAAAATAACATCATACAACTCCACTGGACTGATAAGCAAATCCGCTGGCCAAGACTCCCCTGCGATCTGAATATCAATCCCTCTGACTCGTCCAATAACTCTCAGGGACTTGCCTCCCACAACTCTGACAACTCCTGTACGTTCCCCGGGATCCCCTCTGATCTCCGCGCTCTCTGCACCCTCCAGAGTAATGAAGCTATGAGAAGCTCCAGAATCAAACATAACATGGACTTAAACCCGCCCACCAACAAGGTCCCTACACAAACCTCATGTGTTGAGAACCTAACACTTTATCACAGGAAAACATAAAATCTGAACCTACTAAGAATTCACGAAGTTAAAGTACCAAAAATTATACCCGTGATCGCCCCGACACTAGTCCCACCAGTCTCTGAAGTCGTGTAAACCCGTGGCGCCTGCTCAATCCGTCCCACCTGCTGCCCTCCAGGCTGCACCTGCTGCAACGCCGCCACTACCACCGGCTGCAACGCCGCCACTGCCACCGGCTGCAACGCCGCCACTGCCACCGGC
Organism: Camelina sativa; assembly: GCF_030686135.1. Taxonomy (NCBI): domain Eukaryota; kingdom Viridiplantae; phylum Streptophyta; class Magnoliopsida; order Brassicales; family Brassicaceae; genus Camelina; species Camelina sativa. The sequence goes on along the minus strand of NC_141886.1, from coordinate 8,574,779 downwards.
TGCAACTTGGGACACATGGGCCTGATATGCCCCGACTCCCTGCAATGATAGCACACACGAACCCCTGCCGTCGGAGCACTCCTCTTAGGAGAACTAGGAATCCTGTGATCCTTGCTCCCACAACCGAAGCAACTCGCACCACTCGGGCTCAGCGTAGCCTCTCACCTCCTCTTGGTTCCCTGCGCAGGCTTACCGCCCCTGCTAGAACCACCCTGCTGCTGAGCCCTACTAGGCTGAACTGCTGGATTAACCGCCACTGACTGTGCCCGGATGTCCTCCTCAATCCCTGCTGCAGTCTCAACCAGCTCTGCACACGTAGCATAACTCCGCCCTCTACAGTGAACCCTCAAATCGTCACGTAGGGCCCTGAAAAACCTCCTGATCTGAGCCTCCTCAGACCTCATATCCCGACCCCCATACCTCAGAAGTCGACTGAACTCCAAATCAAGCTCCCGCACTGACCGAGTTCCCTGAGCTAGCTGAAGGAACTGCACCTCCAACCTATCCAGTGCCTCTCTAGGAAAATACTTGCAGTTGAACTCCAAGACGAAGTCAGCCCAAGACATCTCCCTCTGCACTCTCCTGGCTGCCACATAACTCCACCACAACTGAGCATCACCAGGCAAATGGTGGACCCCAACGTCCACCCAAAACTCCTCAGGACATCTCAGAGTATGGAAGTTACATTCCACACTCGTCCTCCACGCCTCCGCAGCGGTAGGATCAATACCTCCCGAAAACCGTTCGGTACGAATACGGCCCATCTCTGTCAGCATACTGATATAACGAGAATGGACCCCCACATCCGCAGCCACTGGCTGCCGCTCCTCCGCCACCACTGGTGGCACTACCTGAGCCTGAGCTGGTGCCACTGGCGGCAACCGCTCTAACAACTGTGCCAGCAAACCCGCAAGGTCGACACACGGGACTCCAACCACAGGGACACCTGCACCTGGGGCCCTAACATCACCGGCTACTGGAGTATCAACACCGCCTCCTCCGGCCACACTCACGGAATCCCCCTGGACACCCTGCGACTCGCCAACACCCTCTGCTGTCACATTCTGGTCCTCGGTCTCACTAACAACTGGGACTCTGCCCCTACCCCAACCACGTCCGCGTCCACGACCACGACCAGCAACAGCACCACCTCTAACCATCTGTACTACCATGAACAGAAGGCTAAGCACACAATTATACATGTCACAGAAACATAAACTCACCGTGGAATCACACAGTAGGCTCGAATATGATGTTCTAGGACTCCATGCCACACAAAATTGACTAACTCACATAATCAACCAAAGCATGAAATTTCCAAACATCTATAGCACAAAGCCTAGTGATCCCAAACCTAGAACCGTAAGGGCTCTGATACCAAACTGAAACGATCCGACCCGTTTTTTTATTTTTAAATAAAAAATAAAAAATAAATAATAATCTACAACTAATGGTCCCATACACACTAGCTACCTAACCACAATCACAACAAATAGCGGAATAACAAATACCAATATCCAATAAATAAATAACCAATCTTAAACCATAACAACAATCCAATAATCAAACATCAGGAAACATGAAACCGGCAACCTAACAATGTTTCTAAAGACTCAACTCTAGCAACCTAGCAACGCGAGACAACATACAATCGAGTCCCTAGAACATCCTCCTCTTCATCGCCTTGATTCCACGATCACACTTTGCCTTTACCTGCACCACAAACACATATTGAGATGCATGAGTATTTGATAAACACTCAGTGAGGCAATTCTTTCATCTACTGGGCTATATACACAAGCATCAATGATATCAATGTTCTAAACAGTCAACAAACAAGACATACAAACCAGGAAATCAAACATCGTCTCGCTGGAAGGGAGGTGTCGACCGACACCAGCCAAGTGTCAACCGACACTGGCCTTGGTGTCGACCGACACTACCCCACAATGTCGATCGACACTCCCTCTGCAATCGCGATCCGCTCGAAGCGGAGAGTCGAATCTCGCTCCCAACCTCCTCCAAATCGCCCAATACTCATAACCCAAGCCAAATACGTCCATAGGAACCTGTAGCAACCAATCCCAGCAAAAAAACATACAAAACAACAACAAACAAGCAAGAACAAGGACATCAAAGGCTTAGATTAGCCATGGTCATGCACACACCTCTCTGCAGGAAGTTTCTGACCAAAAATGAACGAATCCACAATCCCAGCAAGCTTCCCACACGTTCCTAGCCTTGAATTCTCACTCCCACAGCAAGATCTCACCCACAAAGCCTTGAAATCTCACATAACTCACCAAAAACTCAAGAACACACTTCACTCTCTTTTGTTTCTCTCGAAAACTGCGAGACAAACACAAAAACACGACCCTAGATCGTTTTCTCCCTTTTATATCTCGGTTCAATGGTTTTCCCTAAACCAAACCGGTCCAAATCGATAATTAAATCAAACTGGTCAAACCAGAAAATATTGGTGTCGATCGACACCCATCCCAGATAACCAATAATTGGTTCGCGGATGTTACAATATATGAAAAGAGCATCAACATACTCTGGTTTTGGGGCTAAGGAAATATACGGGATTCAGCCCAAAAACCTTTTAGTTTTTTTTTTCAAAAAGAGAATCAACCGCGAAAACTAGATCATAAAATTAACTTTTAGGATTTTGTTTGTGTAAGAAAATTATAAACAATCAATTCGATCAGTTTATTTATTTATTTGTAATATCAAGTATGAAAATTTGAAACACAAGCTTCAAAAAGCGAAGCACAAGCTTCAAAGAGCGAAGCACAAGCTTCGAAAAGCGAAGCACAAGCTTCGAAAAGAGAAGCGTAAGCTTCCAACGAGTTTCTGAAAGACCCCGACCCGGACGTCCCAGCGTCCGCGGTCACGGCTTCCATTCGGCCCCATTCCCGGCCGAATATCCTTTGATTTGGTCACTAAGCTTTGGCTCATGGCCTTGCTTCGTAGACCCCTTTACGCAGCGGAATATAACTTTAACCTTGACCCATCCCTTTGTGCTTAGCCATACAACCAACCAACCCCACTGGCTTGCACATATTAGGGATGGGGACATATAGTCCCTTCGGTGCACGGTGAACGGTTGCTCTATCGGCTTCCCGAACCACTCGCGTACCCAAAGCTCGGTATCGGACGTACCGTTTAAATGACCCATCGGTCATACCATTAATACCCCGATTAACTCGTCGGTCTTGGTATCAGAGCCAGGTCCGATCAACTATCCGACCCCATAATCGAATCGCTGATCAACCACAGACCTGGGTCGATACTTCCGACTGAGTTGTTGACCACTTGACCACCCGACCGATCAATCCAACCTACGGCTCGTATCGTCGATCCTTTGATCACCCGATCCGACTAGCGATTGAATCACCGGTCAACTCTCGATCGATCCGTCCATTGACGTGGATCGTCGATAACCTTTCGATCGGTCCGACTCTCTGATCAAACCGTCGATCATCCTGCGATCGGTTCGTCTTCCCGGACAAACCGCCGCCTATCCTACGATCGGATCGGCCCGCTTGCCGAACCGTCGCTCGTCTCATCGTACCTTCGATAGAGAGGTAGCATGCACATCAGTTCGGACGAGTATACTCGCCGAGCCGCACCCCCTTTTCTTCTTAGGCCTAGATGGACGATGGAAGGATGATGGTGTGTTGGAATGAAGGCCTTGCCCTTTATTTATAGTGCCCTGGCCGAAGTCTAGGCTCCAAAAGGCACCTGTCCATCAAGGCCCTTCATTCGTGCACGTTCGGACATGCCTGTCCGTCCGTGCCTGTCCGGCCATGCCCGTTCGGTCATGCCATCCCATTACCGTCCACGAGCTCCCCAGCTGGTCCGGAGACTGTCCACCACCGTCCAGCTGGCCGAGCTTAGTCGAGCTGACGCTAGCTGGACACTAGCTGGACGAGCTGATACTAGCTGGCCTAGCTGTCCGCAGCTGGTCCATAGCTGTCCACAGCTGGCCTATAGCTGTCCATAGCTGGCCGATAGCTGTCCATAGCTGGCCGATAGCTGTCCGCAGCTGAACTACTTGTTCATCGAGCTTGTTCAGCTCATTCAGCTCGTATTCCAGCTATTTGAGCTAGTAGCTTAGCTACTTAAGCTCATATAGCTATCGATTTCCTTAAAACAAACTGCCCCTCCTTTCGGATCGCGGGACGCGGGTGTTACAAGTCTACCCCCCTTAAAATGAATTCGTCCTCGAATTTGGTGGGTGTAGAGATTCTCGACCTTCGTCCACTTGAGACTTGATCTATTCTCGATCATGCTCTTTTTAGGACTTGGTCATTTTCCTAGATCTACGTCTTTTTCGACGCAATCTTTTCCCCTTGATCTTGGACAATCTCCGAATAGATCAAGTCTGTTCCTGTCCTAGTTCCATTCCAACTAGGACAATTTCCCGACCTTGGTCCTTCCTGGACGTGGTCGTAATTCCCGACCCTGATCCTTCCCGGACGCGGTCGTAGTTCCCGACCCTGGTCCTTCCCGGACGCGTTCGTAGTTCCCGACCCTGGTCCTTCCTGGACGCGGTCGTAGTTCCCGACCCTGGTCCTTCCCGGACGCGGTCGTAGTTCCCGACCCTGGTCCTTCCCGAACAGGGTCGTAGTTCCCGACCCTGGCCCTTCCCGAACAGGGTCGTAGTTTCCGACCATCTGGTCGACATGCTATGTGTTCGATGTTTTGAACAATCGCTCGATTCACGAGCGCATCTTGGCGAACACATTCCCGTTCCCAAGCATGTCTTCGATCTTATCAGAGATTTCCATTTCGTCCGAACACATAGCATAACGGCATACGTCCTCACAGGATCGCGCATGCTCTGATACCAACTTGAAAGACCCCGACCCGGACGTCCCAGCGTCCGCGGTCACGGCTTCCATTCGGCCCCATTCCCGGCCGAATATCCTTTGATTTGGTCACTAAGCTTTGGCTCATGGCCTTGCTTCGTAGACCCCTTTACGCAGCGGAATATAACTTTAACCTTGACCCATCCCTTTGTGCTTAGCCATACAACCAACCAACCCCACTGGCTTGCACATATTAGGGATGGGGACATATAGTCCCTTCGGTGCACGGTGAACGGTTGCTCTATCGGCTTCCCGAACCACTCGCGTACCCAAAGGTCGGTATCGGACGTACCGTTTAAATGACCCAGCGGTCATACCATTAATACCCCGATTAACTCGTCGGTCTTGGTATCAGAGCCAGGTCCGATCAACTATCCGACCCCATAATCGAATCGCTGATCAACCACAGACCTGGGCCGATACTTCCGACTGACTTGTCGACCAATTGACCACCCGACCGATCAATCCAACCTACGGCTCGTATAGTCGATCCTTTGATCACCCGATCCGACTAGCGATTGAATCACCGGTCAACTCTCGATCGATCCGTCCATTGACGTGGATCGTCGATAACCTTTCGATCGGTCCGACTCTCTGATCAAACCGTCGATCATCCTGCGATCGGTTCGTCTTCCCGGACAAACCGCCGCCAATCCTACGATCGGATCGGCCCGCTTGCCGAACCGTCGCTCGTCTCATCGTACCTTCGATAGAGAGGTAGCATGCGCATCAGTTCGGACGAGTATACTCGCCGAGCCGCACCCCCTTTTCTTCTTAGGCCTAGATGGACGATGGAAGGATGATGGTGTGTTGGAATGAAGGCCTTGCCCTTTATTTATAGTGCCCTGGCCGAAGTCTAGGCTCCAAAAGGCACCTGTCCATCAAGGCCCTTCATTCGTGCACGTTCGGACATGCCTGTCCGTCCGTGCCTGTCCGGCCATGCCCGTTCGGTCATGCCGTCCCATTACCGTCCACAAGCTCCCCAGCTGGCCCGGAGACTGTCCACCACCGTCCAGCTGGCCGAGCTTAGTCGAGCTGACGCTAGCTGGACGCTAGCTGGACGAGCTGATACTAGCTGGCCTAGCTGTCCGCAGCTGGTCCATAGCTGTCCACAGCTGGCCTATAGCTGTCCATAGCTGGCCGATAGCTGTCCATAGCTGGCCGATAGCTGTCCGCAGCTGAACTACTTGTTCATCGAGCTTGTTCAGCTCATTCAGCTCGTATTCCAGCTATTTGAGCTAGTAGCTTAGCTACTTAAGCTCATATAGCTATCGATTTCCTTAAAACAAACTGCCCCTCCTTTCGGATCGCGGGACGCGGGTGTTACAGTTTCCAATGATGATTTTTCGGAAGTGACACATAAGCGAGATTCTAGAAGGTTTGGAGAATTTCCAATTACGAATCTGGTTTCAAAGCGGGAAGCGGACTTTGAATGAAGCTTTCGTGCAGTGTAGCTTGAACACACACGATGGAGAGATTTTAAAGAGAGAGATTGATGACGAGAGTTGAAGTTTGAATCTTTTTAAGCCAATCTTTAATCTATAGCATCAAAAAGGTAAAATCATGGTTTAATGTTCTCAAACAAAGGAAGCGAAGTAAAAAAAAAAACCTCTTTGTTATTTATCAAATGGTTGACAAATCCACAATTACGTATATATGAAAAGAGGAACAACCTACTCTGCTTTTAGGGCTAAGGAAATATACGGGATTCAGCCCAAAAACCTTTTAGTTATATAAAAAAGAGAATCAACCGCGAAAACTAGAGAAGGACCAATAAAAATCTCGACTTCAAACCAGTGTATACAACTCTATAACAGAGGAGGGGAAATGAGAAAGGTCATAGCTACCATCATTCGTAGGTGTGACAATGTTTTTAGAAGAAAATTTTTATCAAAGAGAAGATAACAAAGAATACTCTAAAGTGTGCAAATGCTCTAAAGTGTGCAAATGCATGGTCTCATTTTCTAGTATTTTTGTATATTTTTTTATTTTAAGGCCCTAAAATGTTAAGTAATAGTATAATAGGGTTCAATTTAAAAATAATAAATATTTAGGCAATTTGTTTTTAAAAAAATTCAATACAGCACATAGTCCAATAATATTTTGAGCCGGATCTGCTTGAAATCTATGTTGCATAGAATCAAAAATGGAACGCGGAAGCGAAACGTGGAAGTTGTTTTTATAAAAAAAAATCTTGAAATTGGATATGCGTTAAAAGCATATATAAAAATATTCATATATATAATATTAAACATCAAATCATTTAAATATTTTTAGTAAATCACATAATTATAGAAGCTATAGATAACTCAACTAAAAATAATAAAATATAAATTAAATAGGTTATCAACAGTTAGAGTAGCTCAGTTGGTTAGAGTGTGTGGCTGTTAACAATAAGGTCTTAGGTTCGACCCCTCTCTCTAGCGTTTTTTAAAGCAAAAAAAATTCAAATAGGTTATTTTGTGATGTCAAGAGAAAATCATCAAATTATTTGCCTCTCAAAATTAATTAAACTTAGTTAATTACTTTTCAACATTTTACATAAAGTTTTATATCATTGTTACATTCATAAATATCTTTAATAAAGCATTACAAATTTGAGTATGAAAAATTAATAAATCATAAAATTAACTTTTAGGAGTTTGTTTGTATAAAAAATTTATAAACAATCAATTCGATCAGTTTATTTATTTATTTGTAATATCAAGTATGAAAAATAGAAACACAAGCTTCAAAAAGAGAAGCATAAGCTTCGAAAAGAGAAGCATAAGCTTCCAACGAGTTTCCAATGATGATTTTTTCGAAAGTGTCACATAAGCGGGATTCCAAAAGATTTGGAGAATTTTCAATTACGAATCTGGTTTCAAAGCGAAAAGCGGACTTTGAATGAAGCTTTCGTGCAATGTAGTTTGAAACACACACGATGGAGAGATTTTAAAGAGAGAGATTGATGACGAGTGTTGAAGTTTGAATCTTTCTAAGCCAATCTTTAATCTATAGCATCAAAAGGTATAATCATGGTTTCATGTTCTCAAAAAAAGGAAGCAAAGTAAAAAAAAAAACTCCCTTTGGTATTTATCAAATAGTTGACAAATCCACAATTATGTATACATGAAAAGAGCATCAACCTACTCTGGTTTTGGGGCTGAGGAAATATACGGGATTCAGTCCAAAAACCTTTTAGTTATATAAAAAAAAAAGAATCAACCGCGAAAACTAGAGAAGGACCAATAAAAATCTCGACTTCAAACATGTGTATACAACTCTATAACAGAGGAGGGGAAATGAGAAAGGTTATATCTACCATCATTCTGTAGGTGTGACAATGTTTTTAGAAGAAAAAAATTATTAAGGAGAAGATAACAGAGAATACTCTAAATTTGTGAAAATGCTATAAAGTGTAGGGAGTACTCTAAAGTGTGCAAATGCATGGTCCCATTTTCTAGTTTTTTTGTTTTTTGTATTTTAAGGCTCTAAAATGTTAAGTAATAGTATAATAGGGTTCAATTTAAAAATATTAAATATTTAGGCTAAATTTTTTTTAAAAAAAATCCAATACAGCACATAGTCCAATAATGTTTTGAGCCGGATCTGCTTGAAATCTATGTTGCATAGAATCAAAAATGATACGCGGAAGCGAAACGTGGAAGTTGTTTTTATAAAAAAAATCTTGAAAACAGATATGCGTTAAAAGCATATATAAAAATATTAATTTATATAATATTAAACATCAAATCATTTAAATATTTTTAGTAAATCACATAATTATAGAAGCTATAGATAACTCAACTAAAAATAATAAATATAAATTAAATAGGTTATTAACAGTTAGAGTAGCTCAGTTGGTTAGAGCATATGGCTGTTAACCACAAGGTCAGAGGTTCGACCCCTCTCTCTAGCGTTTTTTAAAGCAAAAAATAATCAAATAGGTTATTTTGTGATGTCAAGAGAAAATCATCAAATTATTTGCCTCTCAAAATTAATTAAACTTAGTTAATTACTTTTCAACATTTTACATAAAATTTTATATCATTGTTACATTCCTAAATATCTTTAATAAAGCATTACAAATTTCAGTATGAAAAATTAATACATCATAAAATTAACTTTTAGGAGTTTGTTTGTATAAAAAAAATATAAACAATTAATTCGATCAGTTTATTTGTTTATTTGTAATATCAAGTATGAAAAATGGAAACACAAGCTTCGAAAAGAGAAGCACAAGGTTCGAAAAGAGAAGCGTAAGCTTCCAACGAGTTTTCAATGATGATTTTTTCGAAAGTGCCACATAAGCGGGATTCCAAAAGGTTTGGAGAATTTCCAATTACGAATCTGGTTTCGAAGCGAAAAGCGGACTTTGAATGAAGCTTTCGTGCAATGTAGTTTGAAACACACACGATGGAGAGATTTTAAAGAGAGAGATTGATGACGAGTGTTAAAGTTTGAATCTTTCTAAGCCAATCTTTAATCTATAGCATCAAAAAGGTAAAATCATGGTTTCATGTTCTCAAACAAAGGAAGCGAAGTAAAAAAAAAACTCCATTTGGTATTTATTAAATAGTTGACAAATCCACAATTATGTATACATGAAAAGAGCATCAACCTACTCTGGTTTTGGGGCTGAGGAAATATACGGGATTCAGTCCAAAAACCTTTTAGTTATATAAAAAAAAAAAGAATCAACCGCGAAAACTAGAGAAGAACCAATAAATATATTGACTTCAAACCAGTGTATACAACTCTATAACAGAGGAAGGGAAATGAGAAAGGCCATATCTACCATCATTCTGTAGGTGTGACAGTGTTTTTAGAAGAAACAAATTATTAAGGAGAAGATAACAGAGAATACTCTAAATTTGTGCAAATGCTATAAAGTGTAGGGAGTACTCTAAAGTGTGCAAATGCATGGTCCCATTTTCTAGTTTTTTTTTTTTTTTGTATTTTAAGGCCCTAAAATGTTAAGTAATAGTATAATAGGGTTCAATTTAAAAATATTAAATATTTAGGCTAAATTTTTTTTAAAAAAATCCAATACAGCACATAGTCCAATAATGTTTTGAGCCGGATCTGCTTGAAATCTATGTTGCATAGAATCAAAAATGATACGCGGAAGCGAAACGTGGAAGTTGTTTTTATATAAAAAAATCTTGAAAACAGATATGTGTTAAAAGCATATATAAAAATTTTAATTTATATAATATGAAACATCAAATCATTTAAATATTTTTAGTAAATCACATAATTATAGAAGCTATAGATAACTCAACTAAAAATAATAAAATATAAATTAAATAGGTTATCAACAGTTAGAGTAGCTCAGTTGGTTAGAGTGTGTGGCTGTTAACAATAAGGTCAGAGGTTCGACCCCTCTCTCTAGCGTTTTTTAAAGAAAAAAAAAATCAAATAGGTTATTTTGTGATGTCAAGAGAAAATCATCAAATTATTTGCCTCTCAAAATTAATTAAACTTAGTTAATTACTTTTCAACATTTTACATAAAGTTTTATATCATTGTTACATTCATAAATATCTTTAATAAAGCATTACAAATTTCAGTATGAAAAATTAATAAATCATAAAATTAACTTGTAGGAGTTTCTTTGTATAAAAAATTTATAAACAATCAATTCGATCAGTTTATTTATTTATTTGTAATATCAAGTATGAAAAATGGAAACACAAGCTTCGAAAAGAGAAGCACAAGCTTCGAAAAGAGAAGCACAAGCTTCGAAAAGAGAAGCATAAGCTTCCAACGAGTTTCCAATGATGATTTTTTCGAAAGTGTCACATAAGCGGGATTCCAAAAGATTTGGAGAATTTTCAATTGCGAATCTGGTTTCAAAGCGAAAAGCGGACTTTGAATGAAGCTTTCGTGCAATGTAGTTTGAAACACACACGATGGAGAGATTTTAAAGAGAGAGATTGATGACGAGTGTTGAAGTTTGAATCTTTCTAAGCCAATCTTTAATCTATAGCATCAAAAAGGTATAATCATGGTTTCATGTTCTCAAAAAAAGGAAGCAAAGTAAAAAAAAAACTCCCTTTGGTATTTATCAAATAGTTGACAAATCCACAATTATGTATACATGAAAAGAGCATCAACCTACTCTGGTTTTGGGGCTGAGGAAATATACGGGATTCAGTCCAAAAACCTTTTAGTTATATAAAAAAAAAAGAATCAACCGCGAAAACTAGAGAAGGACCAATAAAAATCTCGACTTCAAACATGTGTATATAACTCTATAACAGAGGAGGGGAAATGAGAAAGGTTATATCTACCATCATTCTGTAGGTGTGACAATGTTTTTAGAAGAAAAAAATTATTAAGGAGAAGATAACAGAGAATACTCTAAATTTGTGAAAATGCTATAAAGTGTAGGGAGTACTCTAAAGTGTGCAAATGCATGGTCCCATTTTCTAGTTTTTTTTTTTTTGTAATTTAAGGCTCTAAAATGTTAAGTAATAGTATAATAGGGTTCAATTTAAAAATATTAAATATTTAGGCTAAATTTTTTTTAAAAAAAATCCAATAAAGCACATAGTCCAATAATGTTTTGAGCCGGATCTGCTTGAAATCTATGTTGCATAGAATCATAAATGATACGCGGAAGCGAAACGTGGAAGTTGTTTTTATAAAAAAAAAATCTTGAAAACAGATATGCGTTAAAAGCATATATAAAAATATTAATTTATATAATATTAAACATCAAATCATTTAAATATTTTTAGTAAATCACATAATTATAGAAGCTATAGATAACTCAACTAAAAATAATAAATATAAATTAAATAGGTTATTAACAGTTAGAGTAGCTCAGTTGGTTAGAGCATATGGCTGTTAACCACAAGGTCAGAGGTTCGACCCCTCTCTCTAGCGTTTTTTAAAGCAAAAAATAATCAAATAGGTTATTTTGTGATGTCAAGAGAAAATCATCAAATTATTTGCCTCTCAAAATTAATTAAACTTAGTTAATTACTTTTCAACATTTTACATAAAATTTTATATCATTGTTACATTCCTAAATATCTTTAATAAAGCAATACAAATTTCAGTATGAAAAATTAATACATCATAAAATTAACTTTTAGGAGTTTGTTTGTATAAAAAAAATATAAACAATTAATTCGATCAGTTTATTTGTTTATTTGTAATATCAAGTATGAAAAATGGAAACACAAGCTTCGAAAAGAGAAGCACAAGGTTCGAAAAGAGAAGCGTAAGCTTCCAACGAGTTTTCAATGATGATTTTTTCGAAAGTGCCACATAAGCGGGATTCCAAAAGGTTTGGAGAATTTCCAATTACGAATCTGGTTTCGAAGCGAAAAGCGGACTTTGAATGAAGCTTTCGTGCAATGTAGTTTGAAACACACACGATGGAGAGATTTTAAAGAGAGAGATTGATGACGAGTGTTAAAGTTTGAATCTTTCTAAGCCAATCTTTAATCTATAGCATCAAAAAGGTAAAATCATGGTTTCATGTTCTCAAACAAAGGAAGCGAAGTAAAAAAAAAACTCCATTTGGTATTTATTAAATAGTTGACAAATCCACAATTATGTATACATGAAAAGAGCATCAACCTACTCTGGTTTTGGGGCCGAGGAAATATACGGGATTCAGTCCAAAAACCTTTTAGTTATATAAAAAAAAAAAAGAATCAACCGCGAAAACTAGAGAAGAACCAATAAATATATTGACTTCAAACCAGTGTATACAACTCTATAACAGAGGAAGGGAAATGAGAAAGGCCATATCTACCATCATTCTGTAGGTGTGACAGTGTTTTTAGAAGAAACAAATTATTAAGGAGAAGATAACAGAGAATACTCTAAATTTGTGCAAATGCTATAAAGTGTAGGGAGTACTCTAAAGTGTGCAAATGCATGGTCCCATTTTCTAGTTTTTTTTTTTTGTATTTTAAGGCCCTAAAATGTTAAGTAATAGTATAATAGGGTTCAATTTAAAAATATTAAATATTTAGGCTAAATTTTTTTTTAAAAAAATCCAATACAGCACATAGTCCAATAATGTTTTGAGCCGGATCTGCTTGAAATCTATGTTGCATAGAATCAAAAATGATACGCGGAAGCGAAACGTGGAAGTTGTTTTTATATAAAAAAATCTTGAAAACAGATATGTGTTAAAAGCATATATAAAAATTTTAATTTATATAATATGAAACATCAAATCATTTAAATATTTTTAGTAAATCACATAATTATAGAAGCTATAGATAACTCAACTAAAAATAATAAAATATAAATTAATTAGGTTATCAACAGTTAGAGTAGCTCAGTTGGTTAGAGTGTGTGGCTGTTAACAATAAGGTTAGAGGTTCGACCCCTCTCTCTAGCGTTTTTTATAGCAAAAAAAATTCAAATAGGTTATTTTGTGATGTCAAGAGAAAATCATCAAATTATTTTCCTCTCAAAATTAATTAAACTTAGTTAATTACTTTTCAACATTTTACATAAAGTTTTATATCATTGTTACATTCATAAATATCTTTAATAAAGCATTACAAATTTCAGTATGAAAAATTAATAAATCATAAACTTAACTTGTAGGAGTTTCTTTGTATAAAAAATTTATAAACAATCAATTCGATCAGTTTATTTATTTATTTGTAATATCAAGTATGAAAAATGGAAACACAAGCTTCGAAAAGAGAAGCACAAGCTTCGAAAAGAGAAGCATAAGCTTCCAACGAGTTTCCAATGATGATTTTTTCGAAAGTGTCACATAAGCGGGATTCCAAAAGATTTGGAGAATTTTCAATTACGAATCTGGTTTCAAAGCGAAAAGCGGACTTTGAATGAAGCTTTCGTGCAATGTAGTTTGAAACACACACGATGGAGAGATTTTAAAGAGAGAGATTGATGACGAGTGTTGAAGTTTGAATCTTTCTAAGCCAATCTTTAATCTATAGCATCAAAAAGGTATAATCATGGTTTCATGTTCTCAAAAAAAGGAAGCAAAGTAAAAAAAAAAACTCCCTTTGGTATTTATCAAATAGTTGACAAATCCACAATTATGTATACATGAAAAGAGCATCAACCTACTCTGGTTTTGGGGCTGAGGAAATATACGGGATTCAGTCCAAAAACTTTTTAGTTATATAAAAAAAAAAGAATCAACCGCGAAAACTAGAGAAGGACCAATAAAAATCTCGACTTCAAACCAGTGTATACAACTCTATAACAGAGGAGGGGAAATGAGAAAGGTTATATCTACCATCATTCTGTAGGTGTGACAATGTTTTTAGAAGAAAAAAATTATTAAGGAGAAGATAACAGAGAATACTCTAAATTTGTGAAAATGCTATAAAGTGTAGGGAGTACTCTAAAGTGTGCAAATGCATGGTCCCATTTTCTAATTTTTTTTTTTTGTATTTTAAGGCTCTAAAATGTTAAGTAATAGTATAATAGGGTTCAATTTAAAAATATTAAATATTTAGGCTAAATTTTTTAAAAAAAAAATCCAATACAGCACATAGTCCATAAATGTTTTGAGCCGGATCTGCTTGAAATCTATGTTGCATAGAATCATAAATGATACGCGGAAGCGAAACGTGGAAGTTGTTTTTATAAAAAAAAATCTTGAAAACAGATATGCGTTAAAAGCATATATAAAAATATTAATTTATATAATATTAAACATCAAATCATTTAAATATTTTTAGTAAATCACATAATTATAGAAGCTATAGATAACTCAACTAAAAATAATAAATATAAATTAAATAGGTTATTAACAGTTAGAGTAGCTCAGTTGGTTAGAGCATATGGCTGTTAACCACAAGGTCAGAGGTTCGACCCCTCTCTCTAGCGTTTTTTAAAGCAAAAAATAATCAAATAGGTTATCTTGTGATGTCAAGAGAAAATCATCAAATTATTTGCCTCTCAAAATTAATTAAACTTAGTTAATTACTTTTCAACATTTTACATAAAATTTTATATCATTGTTACATTCCTAAATATCTTTAATAAAGCATTACAAATTTCAGTATGAAAAATTAATACATCATAAAATTAACTTTTAGGAGTTTGTTTGTATAAAAAAAATATAAACAATCAATTCGATCAGTTTATTTGTTTATTTGTAATATCAAGTATGAAAAATGGAAACACAAGCTTCGAAAAGAGAAGCACAAGGTTCGAAAAGAGAAGCGTAAGCTTCCAACGAGATTTCAATGATGATTTTTTCGAAAGTGCCACATAAGCGGGATTCCAAAAGGTTTGGAGAATTTCCAATTACGAATCTGGTTTCGAAGCGAAAAGCGGACTTTGAATGAAGCTTTCGTGCAATGTAGTTTGAAACACACACGATGGAGAGATTTTAAAGAGAGAGATTGATGACGAGTGTTAAAGTTTGAATCTTTCTAAGCCAATCTTTAATCTATAGCATCAAAAAGGTAAAATCATGGTTTCATGTTCTCAAACAAAGGAAGCGAAGTAAAAAAAAACTCCATTTGGTATTTATTAAATAGTTGACAAATCCACAATTATGTATACATGAAAAGAGCATCAACCTACTCTGGTTTTGGGGCTGAGGAAATATACGGGATTCAGTCCAAAAACCTTTTAGTTATATATAAAAAAAAAGAATCAACCGCGAAAACTAGAGAAGAACCAATTAATATATTGACTTCAAACCAGTGTATACAACTCTATAACAGAGGAAGGGAAATGAGAAAGGACATATCTACCATCATTCTGTAAGAGTGACAGTGTTTTTAGAAGAAAGAAATTATTAAGGAGAAGATAACAGAGAATACTCTAAATTTGTGCAAATGCTATAAAGTGTAGGGAGTACTCTAAAGTGTGCAAATGCATGGTCCCATTTTCTAGATTTTTTTTTTTGTATTTTAAGGCCCTAAAATGTTAAGTAATAGTATAATAGGGTTCAATTTAAAAATATTAAATATTTAGGCTAAATTTTTTAAAAAAAAATCCAATACAGCACATAGTCCAATAATGTTTTGAGCCGGATCTGCTTGAAATCTATGTTGCATAGAATCAAAAATGATACGCGGAAGCGAAATGTGGAAGTTGTTTTTATATAAAAAAATCTTGAAAACAGATATGTGTTAAAAGCATATAAATAAATATTAATTTATATAATATGAAACATCAAATCATTTAAATATTTTTAGTAAATCACATAATTATAGAAGCTATAGATAACTCAACTAAAAATAATAAAATATAAATTAAATAGGTTATTAACAGTTAGAGTAGCTCAGTTGGTTAGAGCATGTGGCTGTTAACCACAAGGTCAGAGGTTCGACCCCTCTCTCTAGCGTTTTTTAAAGCAAAAAATAATCAAATAGGTTATTTTGTGATGTCAAGAGAAAATCATCAAATTCCTTGCCTCTCAAAATTAATTAAACTTAGTTAATTACTTTTCAACATTTTACATAAAATTTTATATCATTGTTACATTCCTAAATATCTTTAATAAAGCATTACAAATTTCAGTATGAAAAATTAATAAATCATAAAATTAACTTGTAGGAGTTTCTTTGTATAAAAAATTTATAAACAATCAATTCGATCAGTTTATTTATTTATTTGTAATATCAAGTATGAAAAATGGAAACACAAGCTTCGAAAAGAGAAGCAAAAGGTTCGAAAAGAGAGGCGTAAGCTTCCAACGAGTTTTCAATGATGATTTTTTCGAAAGTGCCACATAAGCGGGATTCCAAAAGGTTTGGAGAATTTCCAATTACGAATCTGGTTTCAAAGCGAAAAGCGGACTTTGAATGAAGCTTTCGTGCAATGTAGTTTGAAACACACACGATGGAGAGATTTTAAAGAGAGAGATTGATGACGAGTGTTAAAGTTTGAATCTTTCTAAGCCAATCTTTAATCTATAGCATCAAAAGGTAAAATCATGGTTTCATGTTCTCAAACAAAGGAAGCGAAGTAAAAAAAAAAAACTCCATTTGGTATTAAATAGTTGACAAATCCACAATTATGTATACATGAAAAGAGCATCAACCTACTCTGGTTTTGGGGCTGAGGAAATATACGGGATTCAGTCCAAAAACCTTTTATTTATATATAAAAAAAAAGAATCAACCGCGAAAACTAGAGAAGGACCAATAAAAATCTCAACTTCAAACCAGTGTATACAACTCTATAACAGAGGAAGGAAAATGAGAAAGGCCATATCTACCATCATTCTGTAGGTGTGACAGTGTTTTTAGAAGAAAAAAATTATTAAGGAGAAGATAACAGAGAATACTCTAAATTTGTGAAAATGCTATAAAGTGTAGGGAGTACTCTAAAGTGTGCAAATGCATGGTCCCATTTTCTAGTTTTTTTTTTTGTATTTTAAGGCTCTAAAATGTTAAGTAATAGTATAATAGGGTTCAATTTAAAAATATTAATTATTTAGGCTAAAATTTTTAAAAAAAAAATCCAATACAGCACATTGTCCAATAATGTTTTGAGCCGGATCTGCTTGAAATCTATGTTGCATAGAATCAAAAATGATACGCGGAAGCAAAACGTGGAAGTTGTTTTTATAAAAGAAAATCTTGAAAACAGATATGCGTTAAAAGCATATATAAAAATATTAATTTATATAATGTTAAACATCAAATCATTTAAATATTTTTAGTAAATCACATAATTATAGAAGCTATAGATAACTCAACTAAAAATAATAAAATATAAATTAAATAGGTTATGAATAGTTAGAGTAGCTCACTTGGTTAGAGCATGTGGCTGTTAACCACAAGGTTAGAGGTTCGACCCCTATCTCTAGCATTTTTAAAGCAAAAAATAATCAAATAGGTTATTTTGTGATGTCAAGAGAAAATCATCAAATTCCTTGCCTCTCAAAATTAATTAAACTTAGTTAATTACTTTTCAACATTTTACATAAAATTTTATATCATTGTTACATTCCTAAATATCTTTAATAAAGCATTACAAATTTCAGTATGAAAAATTAATAAATCATAAAATTAACTTGTAGGAGTTTCTTTGTATAAAAAATTTATAAACAATCAATTCGATCAGTTTATTTATTTATTTGTAATATCAAGTATGAAAAATGGAAACACAAGCTTCGAAAAGAGAAGCACAAGGTTCGAAAAGAGAGGCGTAAGCTTCCAACGAGTTTTCAATGATGATTTTTTCGAAAGTGCCACATAAGCGGGATTCCAAAAGGTTTGGAGAATTTCCAATTACGAATCTGGTTTCAAAGCGAAAAGCGGACTTTGAATGAAGCTTTCGTGCAATGTAGTTTGAAACACACACGATGGAGAGATTTTAAAGAGAGAGATTGATGACGAGTGTTAAAGTTTGAATCTTTCTAAGCCAATCTTTAATCTATAGCATCAAAAAGGTAAAATCATGGTTTCATGTTCTCAAACAAAGGAAGCGAAGTAAAAAAAAAACTCCATTTGGTATTTATTAAATAGTTGACAAATCCACAATTATGTATACATGAAAAGAGCATCAACCTACTCTGGTTTTGGGGCTGAGGAAATATACGGGATTCAGTCCAAAAACCTTTTATTTATATATAAAATAAAAAAAAATCAACCGCGAAAACTAGAAAAGAACCAATAAATATATTGACTTCAAACCAGTGTATACAACTCTATAACAGAGGAAGGGAAATGAGAAAGGCCATATCTACCATCATTCTATAGATGTGACAGTGTTTGTAGAAGAAAAAAATTATTAAGGAGAAGATAACAGAGAATACTCTAAATTTGTGAAAATGCTATAAAGTGTAGGGAGTACTCTAAAGTGTGCAAATGCATGGTCCCATTTTCTAGTTTTTTTTTTTTTTTTTTGTATTTTAAGGCCCTAAAATGTTAAGTAATAGTATAATAGGGTTCAATTTAAAAATATTAATTATTTAGGCTAAAATTTTTAAAAAAAAAATCCAATACAGCACATTGTCCAATAATGTTTTGAGCCGGATCTGCTTGAAATCTATGTTGCATAGAATCAAAAATGATACGCGGAAGCAAAACGTGGAAGTTGTTTTTATAAAAGAAAATCTTGAAAACAGATATGCGTTAAAAGCATATATAAAAATATTAATTTATATAATGTTAAACATCAAATCATTTAAATATTTTTAGTAAATCACATAATTATAGAAGCTATAGATAACTCAACTAAAAATAATAAAATATAAATTAAATAGGTTATGAATAGTTAGAGTAGCTCACTTGGTTAGAGCATGTGGCTGTTAACCACAAGGTTAGAGGTTCGACCCCTATCTCTAGCATTTTTAAAGCAAAAAATAATCAAATAGGTTATTTTGTGATGTCAAGAGAAAATCATCAAATTCCTTGCCTCTCAAAATTAATTAAACTTAGTTAATTACTTTTCAACATTTTACATAAAATTTTATATCATTGTTACATTCCTAAATATCTTTAATAAAGCATTACAAATTTCAGTATGAAAAATTAATAAATCATAAAATTAACTTGTAGGAGTTTCTTTGTATAAAAAATTTATAAACAATCAATTCGATCAGTTTATTTATTTATTTGTAATATCAAGTATGAAAAATGGAAACACAAGCTTCGAAAAGAGAAGCACAAGGTTCGAAAAGAGAGGCGTAAGCTTCCAACGAGTTTTCAATGATGATTTTTCCGAAAGTGCCACATAAGCGGGATTCCAAAAGGTTTGGAGAATTTCCAATTACGAATCTGGTTTCAAAGCGAAAAGCGGACTTTGAATGAAGCTTTCGTGCAATGTAGTTTGAAACACACACGATGGAGAGATTTTAAAGAGAGAGATTGATGACGAGTGTTAAAGTTTGAATCTTTCTAAGCCAATCTTTAATCTATAGCATCAAAAAGGTAAAATCATGGTTTCATGTTCTCAAACAAAGGAAGCGAAGTAAAAAAAAAACTCCATTTGGTATTTATTAAATAGTTGACAAATCCACAATTATGTGTACATGAAAAGAGCATCAACCTACTCTGGTTTTGGGGCTGAGGAAATATACGGGATTCAGTCCAAAAACCTTTTATTTATATATAAAATAAAAAAAAATCAACCGCGAAAACTAGAGAAGAACCAATAAATATATTGACTTCAAACCAGTGTATACAACTCTATAACAGAGGAAGGGAAATGAGAAAGGCCATATCTACCATCATTCTATAGATGTGACAGTGTTTGTAGAAGAAAAAAATTATTAAGGAGAAGATAACAGAGAATACTCTAAATTTGTGAAAATGCTATAAAGTGTAGGGAGTACTCTAAAGTGTGCAAATGCATGGTCCCATTTTCTAGTTTTTTTTTTTTTTTTTGTATTTTAAGGCCCTAAAATGTTAAGTAATAGTATAATAGGGTTCAATTTAAAAATATTAAATATTTAGGCTAAATTTTTTTAAAAAAAAATCCAATACAGCACATAGTCCAATAATGTTTTGAGCAGGATCTGCTTGAAATCTATGTTGCATAGAATCAAAAATGATACGCGGAAGCGAAACGTGGAAGTTGTTTTTATAAAAAAAAATCTTGAAAACAGATATGCGTTAAAAGCATATATAAAAATATTAATTTATATAATGTTAAACATCAAATCATTTAAATATCTTTAGTAAATCACATAATTATAGAAGCTATAGATAACTCAACTAAAAATAATAAAATATAAATTAAATAGGTTATTAACAGTTAGAGTAGCTCAGTTGGTTAGAGCATGCAGCTGTTAACCACAAGGTCAGAGGTTCGACCCCTCTCTCTAGCATTTTTTAAAGCAAAAAATAATCAAATAGGTTATTTTGTGATGTCAAGAGAAAATAATCAAATTCCTTGCCTCTGAAAATTAATTAAACTTAGTTAATTACTTTTCAACATTTTACATAAAATTTTATATCATTGTTACATTCCTAAATATCTTTAATAAAGCATTACAAATTTAAGTATGAAAAATTAATAAATCATAAAATTAACTTTTAGGAGTTTGTTTGTATAAAAAAATTATAAACAATCAATTCGATCAGTTTATTTCTTTATTTGTAATATCAAGTATGAAAAATGGAAACACAAGCTTCGAAAAGAGAAGCACAAGGTTCGAAAAGAGAAGCGTAAGCTTCCAACGAGTTTTCAATGATGATTTTTTCGAAAGATCCACATAAGCGGGATTCCAAAAGGTTTGGAGAATTTCCAATTACGAATCTGGTTTCAAAGCGAAAAGCGGACTTTGAATGAAGCTTTCGTGCAATGTAGTTTGAAACACACACGATGGAGAGATTTTAAAGAGAGAGATTGATGACGAGTGTTAAAGTTTGAATCTTTCTAAGCCAATCTTTAATCTATAGCATCAAAAAGGTAAAATCATGGTTTCATGTTCTCAAACAAAGGAAGCGAAGTAAAAAAAAACTCCATTTGGTATTTATTAAATAGTTGACAAATCCACAATTATGTATACATGAAAAGAGCATCAACCTACTCTGGTTTTGGGGCTGAGGAAATATACGGGATTCAGTCCAAAAACCTTTTAGTTATATAAAAAAAAAAGAATCAACCGCGAAAACTAGAGAAGAACCAATAAATATATTGACTTCAAACCAGTGTATACAACTCTATAACAGAGGAAGGGAAATGAGAAAGGCCATATCTACCATCATTCTGTAGGTGTGACAGTGTTTTTAGAAGAAACAAATTATTAAGGAGAAGATAAGAGAGAATACTCTAAATTTGTGCAAATGCTATAAAGTGTAGGGAGTACTCTAAAGTGTGCAAATGCATGGTCCCATTTTCTAGTTTTTTTTTTTTGTATTTTAAGGCCCTAAAATGTTAAGTAATAGTATAATAGGGTTCAATTTAAAAATATTAAATATTTAGGCTAAATTTTTTTTAAAAAAATCCAATACAGCACATAGTCCAATAATGTTTTGAGCCGGATCTGCTTGATATCTATGTTGCATAGAATCAAAAATGATACGCGGAAGCGAAACGTGGAAGTTGTTTTTATATAAAAAAATCTTGAAAACAGATATGTGTTAAAAGCATATATAAAAATTTTAATTTATATAATATGAAACATCAAATCATTTAAATATTTTTAGTAAATCACATAATTATAGAAGCTATAGATAACTCAACTAAAAATAATAAAATATAAATTAAATAGGTTATCAACAGTTAGAGTAGCTCAGTTGGTTAGAGTGTGTGGCTGTTAACAATAAGGTCAGAGGTTCGACCCCTCTCTCTAGCGTTTTTTAAAGCAAAAAAAAATCAAATAGGTTATTTTGTGATGTCAAGAGAAAATCATCAAATTATTTGCCTCTCAAAATTAATTAAACTTAGTTAATTACTTTTCAACATTTTACATAAAGTTTTATATCATTGTTACATTCATAAATATCTTTAATAAAGCATTACAAATTTCAGTATGAAAAATTAATAAATCATAAAATTAACTTGTAGGAGTTTCTTTGTATAAAAAATTTATAAACAATCAATTCGATCAGTTTATTTATTTATTTGTAATATCAAGTATGAAAAATGGAAACACAAGCTTCGAAAAGAGAAGCACAAGCTTCGAAAAGAGAAGCATAAGCTTCCAACGAGTTTCCAATGATGATTTTTTCGAAAGTGTCACATAAGCGGGATTCCAAAAGATTTGGAGAATTTTCAATTACGAATCTGGTTTCAAAGCGAAAAGCGGACTTTGAATGAAGCTTTCGTGCAATGTAGTTTGAAACACACACGATGGAGAGATTTTAAAGAGAGAGATTGATGACGAGTGTTGAAGTTTGAATCTTTCTAAGCCAATCTTTAATCTATAGCATCAAAAAGGTATAATCATGGTTTCATGTTCTCAAAAAAAGGAAGCAAAGTAAAAAAAAAAACTCCCTTTGGTATTTATCAAATAGTTGACAAATCCACAATTATGTATACATGAAAAGAGCATCAACCTACTCTGGTTTTGGGGCTGAGGAAATATACGGGATTCAGTCCAAAAACCTTTTAGTTATATAAAAAAAAAAAGAATCAACCGCGAAAACTAGAGAAGGACCAATAAAAATCTCGACTTCAAACATGTGTATACAACTCTATAACAGAGGAGGGGAAATGAGAAAGGTTATATTTACCATCATTCTGTAGGTGTGACAATGTTTTTAGAAGAAAAAAATTATTAAGGAGAAGATAACAGAGAATACTCTAAATTTGTGAAAATGCTATAAAGTGTAGGGAGTACTCTAAAGTGTGCAAATGCATGGTCCCATTTTCTAGTTTTTTTTTTTTGTAATTTAAGGCTCTAAAATGTTAAGTAATAGTATAATAGGGTTCAATTTAAAAATATTAAATATTTAGGCTAAACTTTTAAAAAAAAAATCCAATACAGCACATTGTCCAATAATGTTTTGAGCCGGATCTGCTTGAAATCTATGTTGCATAGAATCAAAAATGATACGCGGAAGCGAAACGTGGAAGTTGTTTTTATAAAAAAAAATCTTGAAAACAGATATGCGTTAAAAGCATATATAAAAATATTAATTTATATAATGTTAAACATCAAATCATTTAAATATTTTAGTAAATCACATAATTATAGAAGCTATAGATAACTCAACTAAAAATAATAAAATATAAATTAAATAGGTTATTAACAGTTAGAGTAGCTCAGTTGGTTAGAGCATGCGGCTGTTAACCACAAGGTCAGAGGTTCGACCCCTCTCTCTAGCGTCTTTTAAAGCAAAAAATAATCAAATAGGTTATTTTGTGATGTCAAGAGAAAATCATCAAATTCCTTGCCTCTCAAAATTAATTAAACTCAGTTAATTACTTTTCAACATTTTACATAAAATTTTATATCATTGTTACATTCCTAAATATCTTTAATAAAGCATTACAAATTTCAGTATGAAAAATTAATAAATCATAAAATTAACTTTTAGGAGTTTGTTTGTATAATAAAATTATAAACAATCAATTCGATCAGTTTATTTATTTATTTGTAATATCAAGTATGAAAAATGGAAACACAAGCTTCGAAAAGAGAAGCACAAGCTTCAAAAAGAGAAGCGTAAGCTTCTAACGAGTTTCCAATGTGATTTTTCGGAAGTGACACATAAGCGAGATTCCAAAAGGTTTGGAGAATTTCCAATTACGAATCTGGTTTCAAAGCGGAAAGTGGACTTTGAATGAAGCTTTCGTGCAACGTAGCTTGAAACACACACGATGGAGAGATTTTAAATAGAGAGATTGATGATGAGAGTTGAAGTTTGAATATTTCTAAGCCAATCGTTAATCTATAGCATCAAAAAGGTAAAATCATGGTTTCATTTTCTTAAACAAAGGAAGCGAAGTAAAAAAAAAACCCTGATGTCACTGTATTTTACCATATTTTAGACCTTGTTTAGTTCATGTTTTGCATCATATAGAAGTGATTCCTTAGGTTTTATATCCATTTCTATCCAAATATGCACTTAGGATGTTTAGAAGCATGCATTGCATACATTTGTGAATTTGGAGTATTATTAGGTGTTATGAAGCTTTAAAAGGGTAAAGAAGGACTTGGTGTTATTTCTGGAGCTAAACAAGAGGACTAGAAGCATGAAGAACATAAAATAAAGCACTCGAGCATACCACTCGACCAGGCACACTGTCGAGCACTCGGTCGGATTCATAACGAGCTCCTCAAATATCGATTCGAATGAAAATCTTCCATTGAGATTTAGCTTCAGCATCCTCATAAAAGTTGTAGACAATCGAGTTATCTTTCCAATGTCGGTGGTATCATGTCAATCTGAGGTGTAGTGCAAGAGGTATCACTGTTTTACTGAACAGATATCATCCTAGATTGAAGACTGGAGCTACTTGACGGACCGACCACTCGACCAATGCACTCGACCGTGCATGGTCGAGCACTTCTAACCGCCTTAGTGTTTTGTCTGTTAGCTAATTTTGGGCTTCCTTCCCTCTTATCCTATAAATATCCTTTGTACTCTATGGCCGCCAAAAAGTAAGCTTAGATCAGAAAAATATCTGTAGCCACCTCAAACCTAGTTTTTACCCCTTTTGGGTTTTATTTATGTTTCTGCATCATTTAGCACTTTCGTTCTTACCTTTTTCCAGATTTTCATAGTGTAAACTCTATAACTCTTTATATGTTGAGAATCTGAGTTTGCTTCTTTATATTAAGTTGTAGATCTCTCTCTTATCTATCTCATCATGTTAGTTTCATCATTTTCTGGTTTTGAGTTTATCATCATCATGATTTGTTCATCTGAGAAGTGAGTTAGGATTCTAGAGATAGATTAGGCTGGTTTAGGGCTGTGGTTGTTTGGATTGTTCAAGCTTGTTTGATAATATATCTCTTCTAGATTAGATGAGCTGTAAGTTGTTCTTATATCTGAGAGGGTAAGAACAGATCTTAAGCTTCCTTGCATCATAACAATGTTTAGGTTGTTAGATAAAGCTAATGCTAGAGATCATCATGCTTAGCCCTAGAGATTGGTTGTCTAAGGTGATTTTTGACAAGTAATGGTCTGATTCTTAAAGCTTGTTTAGTATGGTTTTACCAATGAGAATTGGGTTAGGATGTTACTAAACTTGATTACTTCTGTCATGAGAGTGGATTAGTAAGCCTTTAAGATCATTGTCTAGAGATAACTCATGTTGATTGAGGTTTGTTGACTAGTTTAGATAGCCACAGCTTGAACACCAGCCCATGAATCCATCTCTAGGAGCCTACTTTTGTTATTTGATTGTCTGTTATCGCATCTAGTCTTGTTTCATTGCATTTGTTTCTGTTTAAGTTGTCAAAATAGTTTCTGTTCTTCAGTTATGCACCACTCGACCACCTGCTCGACCATGCACTCGACCGAGTGCTACTCGAGCGCCAGTTTACTCCCTTGTTTATGTTCTGTTTCATTTCAGTTTGCTCTTAGTTGCATTTGTTAGTAGTTTTCTATTGCTTAGTATAGTTTATTTCACTTGTTCTATAATTTAATTATGCGTTAGTATTGTCTTAAGTTGCTTTAATCTTCTGCATTTACATTTTTGTCAGTAGGTTGTTAGAAACAAATCAACTTGATATTTGGCTTAACTTCAATGCATTGATCATGACTTGATATTATGGATTGACATCCTTTATGCTACAACTAGATAAGGGTATTGAAACACTTGCATCTCATTTGATCATCTTAGCCTAAGTCTGTTTGTTTGTTATCATACATTGACATCCTTTGTTATTTATTAAATGGTTGAGAAATCCACAATTATGTATATATGAAAAGAGCATCAACCTACTCTGGTTTTGGGGCTGAGGAAATATACGGGATTCAGTCCAAAAACATTTTAGTTATAAAATAAAGGAGAATCAACCGCGAAAACTAGAGAAGGACCAATAAATATCTCGACTTCAAACCAATGTATACAACTCTATAATAGAGGAAGGAAAATGAGAAAGGCCATATCTACCATCTAGGCCTAGGCAAAATACTCGGATCCGAAGATCCGATCCGAACCCGATCCGAAAAATCCGATCTGAATTTGTATCCGAAATTGTAAAATACCTGAACGGGTTCTAAATCTCTAAATCCGAAAACCCGAACCCGATCCGAACCGAAATCCGAACGGGTATCCAAATATACCCACATCTTATTCTATAAAGTTGGGTTTTGAAAGTTAGTCATTAACAAGATTTTGACATGTGTCAAGTCATCAATCTCAAATGTGTAAAAGTTAATATTTAACAGGAGGAATTTGATTACAACAAAATAAAATATTTTGTTTTAAAAAATATTAATAATGTAAAAAGATAGTTATCAAAAATTACAGAATTTATAAAAAATACAATTTTTTAAATAATTATAAAGAGATTATATCTATAGATATTTCACAAAATTCGAAATTATAATATTATTAACTTATTTTGAATTTTAAGTTATTAATTTTACAAAAAATAGAAAAAGGGATTAAGGAAAATATATTGTTAATTATTAATTCTAAATTTTGTAAATACTCACTTCTATATAAACATAGATCATCTTATATTTAAATAATTTATTCAAAAACACTGCTTTCAAAAAGTTGAGTTTTGAAAGTTAGCCATTAACAAGATTTTGACATGTGTCAAGTTATCAATCTCAAGCTTTGGCACATGTAAAAGTTAATATTTAACAGGAGGAATTTGATTGTGGAAAAAAAAACATGAGGAATTTGATTACAACAAAAATAAAATATTTTGTTTTAAAAAATATTAATAATGTAAAAAGATAATTATCAAAAATTACATAATTTATAAAAAATACAAATTTTAAAATAATTATAAGGAGATTATATTTATATATATTTCATAAAATTCCAAATTATAATATTATTTACTTATTTTTAATTTTAAGTTATTAATTCTACAAAAAATAGAAAAGGAGATTAAGGAAAATATACAGTTAATTATTAATTCTAAAGTTTGTAAATACTCACTTCTATATAAAGTAGATCATATCATATTTAAATAATTTATTCAAAAATATTGCTTTCAGCTTTGTTTATTTGCGAATTTTTTTTAAACGGGAAGGTAAATTTTCTTATTTTTTAAACCAAAATTTTCTCCTACTTTTTCTTTTTTTCAGTTGGGAATCGGTAAGATTAATATGTTGACAAAAAAATTAATATATATGTCTGTTTTTCCTAATACTGTATTTTAAAATTTATTGTAATATTTTTAGATTGTTTATTTAATTTATATTTTTACATTGTTTTATTTAATTATTTGGGATTCATATATTACCATACTTATATTTTTTTTTATTGTTTTATTAATTATGTCAAATTAATTTTCTTCTAATTTCTCAACTTTGATTAGTTGGTCATAAACCTTTTTTTTTGCAAACATAATTGTTACCATTATTCATTCAATCCCAAAGGGAGATAACGAGTAGAAGCTCATCAACCTATTGGATGGATAAAATAGGCTAATCAAACACAAGCTTACAACAAACATAAATAGATATATTGGAAAAACACAAATCGTTGTTGATAGATCTATAGGAGCTCAAAGACTGTGACACCACTACAACAAATATCTAGATACGATAGCGCCGAATACGTATGCTATGGTAGAATCTTTTACCATAGCAGTATCGAAATGCTTTGTTATCGCGTTTTTTTAATTTTTTAAGATCATGTTATAAGTCATTTTACACGCTATGTTAGGAGCTTCTACTATAGCTATATCATAGCACTAATCAAATGCTATAATATATTTTATTGTATCACAAAATTAATGCTATTTTATTTGTTATTGTATTTTTTTTCAAAATTTATTTAAATAGATTTATATTTTTACATTTCATAAAATAATCAACATACATAACATAAATTACATTAACCAAAATAAGTCTTACATAACAAAGTGTCACCAAGTCTTAAACAAAATAAAACTAACATAAAAAAGAATAGAAACACTACTTGACATGTACATGTAACCCATCCAAGCCTTTCTTACTTGTAGCAAAGGCTCTCTTTTAGCTGCTCACTTAGCCTAAGCAAAAAACATCTTACTTGAAACTTGAGCTGCAATTTCCATATCCTTCTCCTGGAGTTGTGCTTTGGCTTCAAGTCTAGATATATCTGATTGTTGTCAATACACAGTAAGAAAATGCAGATAGATCCATAACGGATAAAAAAACATGTAAAACATCAAAATTTTGAAACACGCTAAAAAGGGACCAAATGTCTTTCGGCTGAATAACATTCTCATGATGCAGCTTCAGAATTTTTATCTCTCTGATTGTTGTTATCAAAAACTGCATCAAACCAATTGTGAGAATGGAAAAGGTAGTACCTGCTCAACAGGAGGTAAGACCTTCTCCTTGAGATTGGTATCCTCTGAACTGTACTCCATCTTGATCCTAACGAATGAAACAACTCATTACACTTAGCAATCCAAACAAATGATTCGGAATTGCTTTCCCAAAGCTTGAAGTGATACTTGTAGAGGAGAGACCAATCTACCAAAAAAAAGATAATGAAAATAGAAGGTTTGAAATTTACATATATGAATCAAATCTATAACTTTAGCGAACCAAAATTAATCAATTACCTTTAAAGAATCTGTTGCACCGTAGATATCCCCACCACAAGCATGCCAATAACTCTGTCTTGTTTCCATGTTGACTTAACTCAAACCAATTC
Organism: Camelina sativa; assembly: GCF_030686135.1. Classification (NCBI taxonomy): domain Eukaryota; kingdom Viridiplantae; phylum Streptophyta; class Magnoliopsida; order Brassicales; family Brassicaceae; genus Camelina; species Camelina sativa. The sequence goes on along the minus strand of NC_141886.1, from coordinate 8,545,758 downwards.
ATCAAAACTGAAATTAAGAGATTAATAGTTACTCAGGCAAGGAAGAAACTACAAACATGAATAGAGTTAACTAAAAAGTCATCTCTTACGTTTTCTTAAAAGCTTTCCAAGACCTAAAACTGTGCCTCCACCAAAGGCTTGTTCCACTTATCCGCACATACTTTCCATCTCCATTGACCTAAATAAGAACAAGTTTAAGTAAGTAAAATCGCTGATGTAGTTGCAAACAAAAACCATAGTTATATAATCCAGATTCTCTGTATGTCCTCGAGAAACAATCTACAATACCTCTGTACATAAAACTATTGCTGAAGCACTCATCACCCAAATCATGCAAGCGTTGTGCACTAAAACAAGAAAAAAATAACAAGCTTATGAATTTAATTCGATATGAGAGAAATAGAGGCATATCATATAGGTCATATTCAATATATCGACCTCTCCAGAAAAGCATATAATAAAGAGAAATGTTGAACAATCAAAAGCTTAACCCATCTATTGATTTACAAGCAATCAAAATACTAAAACTTTGAAACCGAATCCGAACCATATCCATTGCAAAGAGACTAAATCAGACTCGAGATCTAATCGTTCATCTAAACACAAAAAGGAACAAATCATAGAGAAGAAGAAACAAGAAAAAACATATAAATACGAACCTGGAGCTTAAGTAGTTGAAAGAAAGTTGAGGACTTTGTTGTTAAGGTAGCTTCAAATCTCGCAAACTCGGATCTGGATAGAGAAAGATAATAAGAGAAGAAGCAAATAAAAATTGAGGTAGAGGGAGACATAACGGTTCGTGTTAATCACTTTTTCGCCGAGATATGACATCGGAATGGACGCGAAATGAGGCCGCCGACGAGCTTCACGGTGGAGTCTATGGTGGACTCAAAAAGACCTAGATTTCAATTTGGGGGAAGAAAAATTTTCTGATGTTTTGTTCGTCTCGTCGTACAAAGAAGGGATAAGGTTTTATTTTTGCTGTAAACGTGGTACTTAATCTTTTTGGTTCTGTTTGACACAAAAAAAAACTGTTTGACACAAAAAAAAAAAAAAATTGGATCTGAAACGCGCTTAAACAAAAAAATTCATCTAAGTACTGGCGGAATAAACGATTTTAGGTTCTCACTTAATGAATTTTTATCTCAGCGTTTTTTTTAATGCTATTATATAGTAATTAAAAAAAAAAGTCTATTTTTCATAGCAGTTGGAGAAAATTGGAGAAAATGAGTTATAATCTACTCCTATCAATGTAGATTTTTTTTGTAGTGCACCTTGGTTTGCGTAAACAAACCAAAGGTTTAAAACAATTGATTGATCATATATTTCACCAAAATGCAGGTCAAGGATTGTTAGAGAACTTCATGATAAGTGATCTTTCTAGAAATGATTGTCGGAACTGTGCGAGTGAAGATAAAACACAGAAAAATATCATTTTTTTATTTGTTGACTTGTAAACACAGGTAAAATAGTTTTTAAAGCCTCCTAGACGTAATAAACCGGTCATCAAATATGGGTGGGTCCACGGACTGGGAATAGATGTAGGGCCTACTTAAGAAGGTGAGCCAATGAACTGAGAGTGGACATGGCTCACTAAGCAAGGTGGCGGTTGAAGCGTTACAGAAACAGAGGCTACATCATGGTGTGTCAAAGACACTTCCACAAATACATCGGGAAATAATATTAGTTACTATCAAAAAAAATTTGTGACATTAGAAAAAGGTTTTGAGATAGCAAAAAGACGTTAACATGTTCTCTCCACACAAGAGGAGTGCAGAACCGAGATTCTCTATGGTGGAGAATGTTGGACACAAGGTTATCTCCTCAAGCGAGAAAGGTGGAGGAGGTTGGATGCAAGATTATCTCTCCAAGGGAGGAAGGCGCAGCCAAGGTTCTCTCCATGGTTGGAGGAGGTTGGACACAAGGTTCTCTCCATAACGGGTGAGGCAGAACCGAGGTTTTCTCCATGGTGGTCATACATTATTGTGATGTTACATCATTGATTACTATATTATGTAATATATTTTTTATTCAAAATGTTTTTTGAGTCAACAATTTTAGCAATTAAAAAACTATGCAGAAGTAAAAGTAAAATAGTTGGTTTAATGTTTTTATACAAACATTTTCTAGGTGGTGATAAAGAATATATTTGTAACATAGTGTATATTTAAGTGTACAAAAATACACTTTTAATAGTAACATATATAAAAGATTTGTAAATGGATATAAATTAGTGTATTATAACAAAAAAAAATTATAAATAATGTACAATAAATTTTAATACATTTATGTTAAATTTAATTTAATTTATAAAACTTTAAACTCGCACATCGGGCGGGTCCTCATCTAGTTATTAATATATAGTAGTAATATATTAGTATATTCATAATTTTAATAATATAAGTGTTCAAAATATTCAGATTTTTAGATATTTTAGATAATTTGAAGTATTTAAACAGTTTATTGGTAAATTTGGGTAAAAAATGCTCTAAATTTTCAGATATATTGCGTATTATTGAATAATTTAGACTAAATTAGATACTAAAATTTTGAGTTTTGTGAACTTCGAGTAATCCAAATCCAAACTTGAAATACCCGAACCGAATCCGATCTAAACCCGAAATCTAGAAATACCCGAACGGATCTTATACCTCTAAACCCGAAAACTCGAAAATCTAAAATACCCGATCCAAATCCGAACAGGTACCGAATGTCCATGCCTACTACCATCATTCTGTAGGTGTGATAATGTTTTTAGAAGAAAAAAATTATTAAGGAGAAGATAATAGAGGGTTAACCCAATAATAAGACAATGTTTTTTACACTCTTAAGTTTGTGGGTTCCGGCTCACATTGACAGCCCAATACACGAGTAAACTCTATAAACAACATTAAAAAATGAATCAAGCTAGGGAAACATGTTAAATACACATCTAAATGAAACGGCAAGCTGTGCATGTTCTCTACACCAAAGGGGAAAACACCACAGAGAAGAACATTATCAAAAGAAGTGAACGGGACGCAGTTTGAAAAAACAGAGTTGATAAGATACAAAATGTGATATAAATAGTAGGAGTCAGGGTCAAGCCAATGAACTCTTTTTGGCATCTTTTTTCAATTATCACACTGAGGGAAAATACTTGTTGAGATTGAAAGGCAAAGAGTAAAACTCTTCACTTCTAGTATCCGATTTGAACGACATGAAACGATCCCACCAAAACATGCCTCGGTTTTTCCTCGTCGCACTGTCTTTAGATGACAATGTTACATCAAGAAAGAATGCCAAAATGCCAGCCACAAAAGCTTCAGAAGAGAATGGAACATTGATCATGTCATTGAACTGCAAAGAAAAAACATGTTTCGGTTATAAACTTATCATAGAAAGAAGGTATCAAAAAGATTTAAGATTCTTGTTTTGTTTTTTACCCATCTTGCGTGTGTGTGAACTGGTCCATACTTGTTAACAGCTGTATACTCGTTGAAGTACTGTGGTATCGATAAGCCCATGAAGACCGAGAATCCAAGGATCAATTTAGTTCTGAAGCTGTTGAGATTACAGAACTGAAGTAAACTTAGACCGCCAGCACCTGCAAATTTATTGGTTTGTTCATTGGTCAGTTTAAAAAAACATAGCTGTTTTGAACAAAAGTAAAGGCATTTCAAGAAACCTACCAACGTATGCAAAGAACAGGCAATGTAATGCTGCGACGATCGGAGCTGGAATTGATGCAAAGATGGCCCCAAATTTACCAAGAATAGAGAAGAAGATCATGAAACCAGCTGATATTTGAACTACCCTTCTGCTACCAACGCGTGTTAGCGCTAACAAACCGGCGTTTTCTCTGCAATATCATCAAAATGATCATTAATAAAGACGGTTGTTTTTAGTTCATAGAGAAAACGGTCTTACACTGATACAGATGCTCCAGTTCCTGCTCCAAATAATCCACAGAGAAGAACTCCAACACCCTGCCAACCGATTCCACGGCTGAGAACAGAAGGTGGTGGTGGAGTTGCACTCGCAAACCTTGATACAGCAATGTAAGTCCCTGTTGACTGTTTTCCGTGAATCACAAGAAATAAGAACAAAGAATACACGCTATGAACAAAGTGTTATGTGTTGTTGCAATATAGATAAATTCAAACCTCGACAAGTGAAACAAATGAAACAGCCATCATAGCGAAAGCTTCACCAGCATGAAATGTTGGAGGTCCCCATTGAAAAGGGTAAGGTACTCTTATCCTGAAAATTATCAAGAACCATTCTGAAATTGTACTAAAAATTATGTAGCCTAATAATGTCACTAGAGTATGCACAAAGATAAATTTCTCTAACCATGGAGCACCACCAATGAGACCAGAACGATCTGTTCTGCAACTTGTCTGAGTGTTGATTCCTGTGTTCTTATAGGCTCCACCAACGGTGAGTAGGTGCGCGTAAATCCATACAATAACCACAGAGAAAATCACAGCAAATCGGTGGAACACTTGTCTTTCTCCTCTCATGAGATGAGGAATGTACTAGAAAAAGAAACCATAGAGATGAATCAGGTTAAGATCTCTTCTGAAATAACAAGAAGAGCTTGGTCGCTGAGCTCTAACCTGTGAGAATATGAGTAGAAGTATGATCTCAGGCAGTCCAATCTCAATGCATTTGGCTAGCTGTCAGAGACAGAACAGAACAAGTCAGTACTCAAGAAAATGTTATAGACTTTAAGAGAGATCAAGTAAAGCAATACACACACCAGAGGGAAACCGTGCTCATAAAGTCCAAAACCGGCTAGTGCTACCAGAGGAACTGCAGAGAGAGGACTCAAGAGCCTAAAGAAAGTAAGAACAATCATTAAAAAGCATAAGAGAGTCATTTGGTTTTATATGAATGAACGTTCTTAGCTAACCTAACCTAACTACATTACGCCAAAGCCCGCTGAAGCCAACAACGATCTGAAGAATCGAAGCAACGATAAGAGCACCCTGGATTCCTCGCATGATTCTCTTAAATTTCTGTATTTTTTTCCTCTGTTATTGACAAAATCTGACATAAAAACAGATAGATTCTTAGTTCTTTATTCACTAACCTCCTGAGGATCCAAAATGTCGCTGTACCGACTAGCTAAGACAATCGAAAGCGTGGTTGGTACATAAGAGTAAGAAGCTCCAATGACGGCGGGAAGACGAGTCCCAAGGAAACTTTGTAACAAAGTGTTGAGTCCAGAAACAAAAAGTAACGTCTGAACCATCTTTGCCTTCTCCTCCTACAACAAATGATATACAAAGTACAAAGACAAAAACATATTTATCAAAAACAGAGCTTTTCAATAATGTTACATCTTTGAATTGACTTGTTTGAGAAGAAAGACTAACGTTTCCTCCACCCATCTGTGGAACTAAATATGTTGGGATGAGAACTGTTGTTCCAAGCATCACCAAGTAATGCTGAAAACCCAAAAGTACTGCCTCAGCTGATGATCAAAAAAAAAAAAAAAAAAAAAAGAAGAAGAAGTGATCTTTTAGTTGTTAAAATCAAAAGATAACAACATTTGCATAATTAATGATGTGAAAGAAGGATATAGAAGAGAGTTACGCCAAGGAGGAGGACTAGTGATACAATAAGAGACAGAAGGAAGTTGGTCTTTCACCGGATGTGGCTCAAGCTCATCTTGTTTCAGCTGCGGTGCGCCTCCTCCACCACCACCACCACCAGCCATTTCCTTTCACTTCTGATGAAATTTAACTCAGGGGAAGCAAAACAGAGAATTTTCGAAGGACTAAAGTGAGTGTTGTAGGAGACTAGGAAGAGAAAATGCAAACCAATGAAGGCACCGAAAGTGAAAAAGGGTTTAGGAAATGAGAGTGAGAAAGAAGAGGTAAGATAGAAAGAGAGAGAGACATTTGTCGGGGAATTTATGTAAGAAACCGTCAATGTAAGCAAGAACGTCAAAAAAGGTTGATTTTTGCGCGTTTTAAGTTAATAAAAAAAATAGACCTTTGAGAAGAAAGAACCACTTGGAGAACACGGAACCCTTTTAACCAAAAGCGTCAATGTGAAGAGGAAGAGGAAAAAAAGCCAGTTCAACTTGCTTTTAATTTTTTTTTGAATATAATATATAAAGAGAGAATTATCCATGATAACCCACTTTTATTAATGATTAGCCATGGTAACCTCATTTTATTTTTATTGTTAAACTAACTTACTTTTTGTGTAATAGTTTTTATAATACCAAAACTATCCTTTGTCTTTTTCTTTTTAAAATAAAAATGTCAAATGATTTTCTTTGTAAAATTATTAAATTAAAAACTAATTTCTAAATATTTATGGAAATATATTAATTGTTTAAGACCTAATTTGGTATTAACATGAGTCAAAGAAACTTTCTTCATTCTCCATGTGCTCGCCGCTTCAAAACGTGAAACATCCTTCTTTTGTTCTCCATATACAGCAAATTCAATCACTACCAACGTAAGATCTCTTATTCCATCTCTTATGCCTTTTTCTTTATTGACTAATTTTAGTTGTTAAGTTAATTGGATTTTTGGGCTGGGTTATTATTAATTATAAAATCCTATTCTCTGATTTCGTTTCTAGAATTCTCTGATTTCGTTTCTAGAATTCTCTGTTCTAGTTTAGATTAAAATTTCTATTAAACAATTCAATGCTCTGTTATCTGTTCTTGTTCTCTGTTCAAGGGAATTTTACTTCTAGAATGACAAACTCTATCATGCTTTTTTCCTTATTGACTAGTTTTAGTTGTTCAAGTTAATTGGATTTCTGGGCTGGGTTATTGTTAATTATTAACTTCTATCCTCCGATTTCGTTTATAGAATCCTCTGTTCTTGTTTAGATTAAAACTTCTATTAAACAATTGAATTCTCTATTCTCTGTTTTCTGTTCTTGGGGGTTTTACTTCTTTTACTTCTAAAATGACAAACTCGATCCAGCTAATATCTTACACTTTTATCTATGGGTATCATTGAAACGTAAAAGAGAGGTGGATACAATGTCTATGAAGAAGACATTGGATTCAAGAGCATCAATTATTTCTAGTGAATCTGTTGAAACGTTACAGTTGAGGATCGACCAACAAACAAAAAAGATTGAGGTGCTTGAGGCTCAATTAGAGGCTATGAAAAAACAGCAACAAATCATTGAATTGATGCGCTTAAGAGTTGATCTTCTCGAGAAAGAAATAACATTGTTAAGTGAGAAGTTAAAGACTAATGAGGTAAGTCATAGTAATAAGAATCTTGTTTTGATATATTTTTCTGTTCTTTAATATGAAAATTTTAACATCGCGTAGGTGTTATTTTCATGGATTACTATTTAATATTTAATTTCATGGTTCTTGTATATGTAGGTTTTAAAAGAATACAAGCTAAGAGATTTTAGCGACGATGAAGAAACTCATGTGGGTGAAATGCATGCTAACTTTGATGTACTAAATGGTACAAGACAAAAAGTGGTCAATTCAGATGAAGAGAGTATAGTGGTAAAATGAATAATATGTGGAGGGATAATATGGTAAAAATGTACTTTACAAATCTTTTAAAATCTTAATAGGTTAGTTTAGTTGTTTCTAATAAATTCTAGGTTATTATAGCAAATCTCCCATATATAAAACACCATAGATTAGTTCTCAAACAAATCGGTAAATTATAATTCGTTAATTACAAATATAAACAAAATTCTGACGTTAAAAAAAAAAACTTGTTTGAGTTGGACTTTCTATTCGAACTCGTGAGCTCAACCTTAAAATATATTAATCCGCTGTTAAGTAGATTGGCTGGAGCGGATTACTCCATTTGACATATCTAGAGTCAAATTATATACGCCAGTAGTACTCCACTTCTAGTCCATTTTCGTTAGTGAAAAGATATTACACCAACATGTATGATCTACTATTTAATGCCTCCAAGAGAAGAGTGGTCCTTAGTCCTAAGTTTGAGCATCACAAATTTCAAAACTGAGGGTAAAAAAAAGGAAAAGAAATTAAACACATCTTTTACACACCTTTACATTTTTAGCATTACGTAAAGTCGAAGCAATCCCTAGACGGCTAGACGCATCTCCCCTCTTGTACCTTCATCGTCACACTCTTCTCTATTAAGATTATAGAATATTGAATAATCTTTCTTAAATCTTAGTATTATAATTTGTAAATTGGAAGTTTGGAACCACATTAAGTAAATGGAATGATGAGGTTGTCATTTTTCAAATGCTTTTTATTTAGTTTAGAATTCTTCCTAAGTTCGTTGTTTTAATTACTTAATTAACCCATAAAACCACTAAAGTTCATCATTTAAAATTATATACCCATAATATTGTAAACCAACATATAAAATGAGGAACTTCTATAATAAATTCTAATGCAGAAGTAAAGAAACATAAAACAAAACAAAATGGAGGAAAATTCTAAATTGTTACTACAATATTTTAGGGTTACGTTTTAATAAATCGAACCTTGTCTTTCGAAACTAAACTGAAGACTAGATCTTGTGGCTTATTTTGTCTTTTATGATCCACACTAAGCAAAACAAGAAGAGAAAAATTATAATACCTTTTACAGACTTTGACACATTCCTCGCATTAAAATAAATGTTACCAGACTTCGATATTATATTTGTTTTGGCTCACAATATTTCCTTATTGTTGTTTGCTTTAGTTCCTTCCATTTACTTACCCTTAATTTATAACACAACTAAAAATTATCTTGAAACCAACCGTTTGGAATTAAACTTGATCAAAATCACCATTTCCTAGCAAAAGTGGAGTTGTCTGTTCATCTGCATCCAATTGATGATTATCGTTTTTCTCCACGGTTTCCTTTTGATCTTCTCTTTGATTTTGACTCCACATTATCAATAGATATCCAGTTCCAGCTATCGCAGCTCCTAACACACTGTTCACAAGAAGTTTAACATGACATCACAAACTTATCAAAATCATATTGAATATTTATATGAAATTGAGCCAAATTCAATTTTGCTTTAAATTACAAATCAGAACCGTATCCGAAAAACTAAACCAAAACGTCAATTTCTATACCAAAATTTTTAAAAGAAATATCTGATTATAAACTTTTTCTTGAATTGGAATTAAAATCATATCAAACAAGCCATATTTCATTCGGTATATATAACTTCTAGGATTATGTATACCTTCCATAGTGAAGACTATTGACAAAGAAGCTTGTGCCAAAAATGGAAGCCCAAAGGATCCCAAATGGCTTAAACAATGGCACATAATAAGGGCCCTTCATTTTTGAGCACTTCACTTGAACACTTGTTCTGATTATGCTCCCAAATATTCCCTATAAATCAGAAATCAAAAACATTATTTATACAGCCCTAAAGACTAAGGAAACATGTATGTAAATAGTAAGTATAATATACGATCAACAATATGTATACCGTGGCAATAATGAGGTATAGGTCCATGTTAAGTTTGAGTTTCCATTCACTTAGGTCTGGCTCCATGAACGCTGAGAAGATTGCACATTGGAGTGTCCCAGCTAAACTATATGCAGACACCACTTTCATCACTTGAGGATATTTCTGGACTGTATCCAACTGATAAACCGAAACCGCAAAAAAAAATTATAAATGGAACAAACTTTGTATATATCCTCATAAGAATCTTTATTTAAGTCGAGAGTCGACTCATCTAACTTGTTTCGAAAAAATATGTATTTTGAACGTGATTCTGGTTACCTGTATAATATTCCAGATGGAGATTGAGAGTGTTGCACATGCAAGAAGAAGAGAGCCGAGAGCCCAATTGTCAGAGTTCTTGAAGAAAGTCAAGTAGTGTGAGACTGTAGTGAGGAAGTTGGAGTTTGGGGATGAAGAAGGAGAAGGTCTAATAAAAGGGCCTAAGTAAATAACTTCCACAAAGGCTCCTGTGAAGCATATCAACGTGCCTATCACTCTTCCTTTTGTTATCTTACTCTCCCATCTTACCCCTCCTTCCCTATTTAGTTATATTCCAAATATTTTAAAATTATAGGAAAAAGTGTTAGTTTATAATTCAGTTATTAAAGAATAATAGAAACAAAAGCTGAAATTTTAGAGAGGTTAATAGTGTACCCAAGAGCAAGAGAGAGCAAGAAGGAGAAAGCAGGTGACTGCAAGCCCATTGCACATACCACAATTGGAGAGCTATAACTTAGCCCCAAAAATGCCATATTTTGGAACAAAAACACTCTGTTCAAGACGGTAATTAATTAAACAATCTAAACTCTAGTATAATTAATCTAATTACAAAAAAATTAGTACAATATCAAAATATATGTATTTTGATCAGAATCGGGAGAGAAATAGGAATCAGTATATCTTATATAAATAGATAAAGAATGATATAGAGATTTTAAGCTAACCCTGTAAAACCAAGAAGGAAGATACGAACAAGGGAAGGCTTCGTGAGGAACGGTTCATCGTCCCTGCATGTGAAATATAACATTTATATCATCATATCTTAAATTTAGAAAGACATATATAGATCGAATCGTGTGTGTGCGGATTATATAGACACATAGACACTTTAAGTACCTTTCATCTCTATGGAAGTAGAATGAGTAAGGGAGGAGAAGGAGAGAACCAAGAGCGTTGGTGTAGACGATAAATACAAAAGGGCTCATGCCACCCGTCAACGCGGTCTTAGCCAAGATGGTGAGTGCAATGGTACATGCCTCCATCAATGCCATAACAATAAATGGAACGATGGTTTCCCATCTTGTATCCATTAATCCCATTTATGTCGACGCCAAGTACCACCAAAATGTGTATCAATTTATATATAGGCTAAGAAGGGTCGAAATTTTGTTTATCTCTTTCTCTATCTCTTCCTCGGAGAAGATGAGAGACCAAGTCCACAGCACAACTGTTAGGGTTGTAAATTGTGATGAAAATAATAGCGTGTCTTCATTAATATTTATATATGTGTGTTTGCATGTGAGTGGAAGGCCAAATGAAGAAGAGGGTTTTCTCTAGACGTGGAGGGAGTCATTAGTTAACCTTTGGAGAGTCGATGAAGCTAATAAATAAATCGTTGCGCCTCAACTCTTGCGACATATATAAAAAATCTGAATTGTTTTTTTTGTTGGAAGAAATACGAACATTAATTCTATTTTAAAATACACGTACATATAACTGGAAAATGAATAAATCAAATTTCGGTATACAACATTCTCATCAACAATCCTTAACATGATTATTTTTCCTTTTTTTTACATATCATATTTACGTCTACAGAAAAATATCATTCGATTTAACATATATTACAGAACATCATTTATAAAGTATTTGTAGAAAATATTACTTTACAATTTTTTTTTGCATTTATATATAGACTAAAATATAATTCTTTTCCTAATGTATATAAAAAAAAATTAGTGGACTCCTAGTGCAACGATTTACATTTTTCGGTTGTTGTTGGTATATAATGCCATGTTTGTGGAAGAAATGGCCTCTAGTATAATAAAGTAAAACTAAAAATATTTGAATTAACAATTTTATGCGACATCAACTCCAAATCGTAGATACTCCAAAAATCCATCCGTACATTAATAAAAATAATAATAAATAATAACCAACAATTTTGTTGGATATGGACTTCCACCCCAACATTCAAAGAGGCCCAACAAAAGATTCTTAAGAAGTTTAGGACCTGAAGTTATGGATTTGGCCTATTTGGCTGCAGAGGCAAAATCATCATTTGCGGAAGAGGCAGAAGAGACCTTAAGTCAATGACCCACTATAAATATCAGATGTCATTGTCAGAGCTCGGCATCTAAAATCTAGGCAATCAGAAAGAAGAGCAATTGTTATCGTATTAACTGCGCTTAGATCTTTGATTGTATCTTTCGTAAACTCTCACCTTCAATTCTATGTTAATAAAAAGATCAGTTTCGATTCATCCCCATTAATATTCGTATTATTTATATTGTCGATTTTATACATCGACCATGAAAATTAACCAAATATTTAATGATAGTGGTCGTAGTAGTAGTAGCAGCAGTTTAAATGCCACAATTGATAGTGCATATCAATTTTATGTTCAATTGTGATTTATTGCAAGAGATCCAAATTTCGACTCTCACATAAGTCATAAACCAATCTAAAAGAAAAAAAGGATTCAGAGAAGATCAGAAATCAAGTTAACATATACACGGCAACGTGGCTTAGATATCAAAACATATTATTTGTGAATATGTGTGAAGATGAATGAGTCATAATGTTCATCATTTTGAGAATATGTGTTAGGATCATAAACTAAAAATGTAAAGGAACCAAGATATATATATAATTGACTAATTTATCAAAGATTTCCAAATGATTTTGCGTTGAAAATTGATATTTAATTTACATATAACTAGATTAATACCCGTGCTAGAGTACGGGTTGAAATTCATTTTATTTACATTGTAATCTTTTTATAAAATATAATTTATGTGATTGTTTTTAAAAGTTTTTTTAGATAAAATATTATGCAATAAAATCATATTCTAAATATGATGACTTGAAAAGGACACTTATTTTGTATGTTTCATATTGTTAATGATTCTAGATAAGTACTCGTGCTATAAAACTGGTTAAATTTTATTTTATACAAAATTTTGTATATTTTCTATTTTAAAATAAAATTTTAATATGTTGTATTAGTTTATGTAAGTGAGTTATTTCAACAATGTATATTCTACTTTATGACTTGAATGTTATTATAATACATAATTTTGTGAATTTGGTTTTTAAAAAGCGAGTTATTATATTATAAGTAATTTAATATATTGTTATACTTTTTGTTTTAATATACTTGGTTTTTTGAAATTCTTTCATATTATTGACATTGCTATAACAAACCAATTTAGAGTGTTTATAGTTTCTAACTTTAATATCAAGTTTCAATATTTTAAAAATATTTCAAAATAAATTATTTAAATTTTATTATATTATTTAAAATTATAAAATTCAACAAAAATAGTATGAAATTGAATTTAAATATTCAAATTTTGACCCGTTACTCAGTAAAAATTTGAATTCAATAGATATTAGTTTTAAAGAAAAACATTAATAAAAATTGAATATTTTATGGATTGAATCATTTATATTTGTTTTTAAAAATTCAACTTCTGGTATATCTGAAAATAAAACTGTTTTTTAATTATAATAAATAATATGATAATTTATTTGTTTCACAAAATATACTCATATATAAAAATGAGAGGTGAAGTATAATAATAATTAACAAATTAATATTTTTAAGTTAGACATCAAAGGATTTTATTTATTGAATAATTTAATAAAAGAAATTAATATGGTAAGTTAGATGATATCAAATGATTTTTTAGAATGTTCTCTTTAAGATTTTTGGAAAAAATAAATCCAGACTACACAAATAATATAAAACCTAATCTGTAACCTATTTGTAACCAACTTATGAAAATTATATAGTCTACAAAATAATGTTGTGTTATCAATGACTATTTGACATCGATGAACTAAAATAATTCATAATTTTGAAGAAGATGTTAGGATCTCAAATCGAAAATATAAAAGATCGTTTATATATAATTTACCAATTCATTCATTGAAAAGTATGGGCTTGACTGTTACGTAAAATACATAGCAAAATAACTCAATAATTGTTAGCTAAACGATCTACACTAAAATAAAGTTAGTAAAATAATTGTAAAAAGCAGAAAAATACTTTTACTAAATTAATAACATTTGTCTTTCCCGTTATAATTATAATACACTACTGATAAATTGGAGAATCACTCTTCCAAAACGTAAAAACTTGATAAATAGTTTAATGACAAAAGATAATGGAATCACGTTTATGAAAAAGTAAAGAATTGCCTATCGAAATATTTACTCACATGTTATAGAAAATTACTAGTATATTATACATTCTCTAAAAATTAATTACATATTTAGTGTTTTTGATGTAATTACAATTAACACCATAAATATAGTTTTAAAAATAATTAAAAAATCCACATCATGAATTTAAATCTACATCATTTTTAGTGATTTCTGTCATTAATAATCGAAAGAAAGGGAAACTAAATCGTTTTTAATGTTTACGAATGAAAAAGAAAAATCTCTCTCTCGGCGATTCCAACGAGTAACCGTAGTTCTCGGTGTTACTTTCTCTTTCGTCTCTTCCGGCCACTTATCCTATTATAGGTGATTCTCTCTCTCTCTTTCCTTCTTTCGTCGTCATTGTTGTCACATTTTGTCTAAACTGGAGTGGGGATAACTGGTTTCGGGTTCGTATTTTCCTCTTTCGGTATGTGTCGAATCTTTATTTTGACTGTTCTGGCAATAACGAGTGATTTAAACCATTTTCGGCTAATTGAGGGTTTTTATCAATGCTTATTCCGGCTGATTGCCGCTGTCATTAATTTACATATAGTGACTGATTTACTAGATCTATTTGATTTTATGGCTGAATTATAATACTTCATGGAAGACGAAAGGTTGCGTAGATTCATATGACGGTTGATTTATATTGTTTCGCGGCTGAGTTATAATACTTCATAGAAGACGATATATTGTGTAAATTCATATGACGACTGATTTATATTGCTTCGCAGCTGAGTTATAATACTTCACGGAAGACGAAAAGTTGAGTAGATTCGTATGACGGATGATTTATATTGCTACGCGGCTGAGTTATAATACTTAAAGAAAGACATAAGGTTCTGTAAATTCATATGACAACTGATTTATATTGCTTGCGGCTGAGTTATAATACTTTACGCAAGACAAAAGGTTGCATAGATTCATATGACGGCTGATTTATATTGCTTGCGGCTGAGTTATAATACTTCACAGAAGACGGAAAGTTGCGTAGATTCATATGACGGCTGATTTATATTGCTTGCGGCTGAGTTATAATACTTCACGGAAGATGAAAGGCTGTGTAGATTCATATGACGGCTGATTTAAATTGCTTCCCGGCTGTGTTATAATACTTCTGGGAAGACGAAAGGTTGCGTAGATTCATATGAAGGATGATATATATTGCTTGCGGCTGACTTATTACAAGAAAGAAACTGAAAGTAAACAAATGATTTATATTGCTTCTCGGCTAAGTTATTACAAGAAAAAAAACTGAAAGTAAACAAATGTATTACAATAATACTACATCGCACAAGTTTTCCGCATCTATCTGTACAACTCTACATCCTTTACCGTCAATGTTAGATACATATTTGCGTATTTTACCCAATTACCGGTAACAAAAGTTACCAGAACCGGATCAATCATATATCAGAACAGGAAAAACGAAATTGAAGAATTATGAGGAAGACGATGACGAATTGGATGTTCAAAAATTAAGTTATGGATATCTCTGTTGATGTGAAGAACAAGATAAACAACATGTAAATCTTTTTTGAACAAGGTGAAGAACAATACGAGTAGAAAAAAGACGTTTCGTATTTCCTTTGATGATAATGACATGAAATCATGACATGGAATGATGCATTCGACGATTCGTAAGTGCTTAAATGATAACTTCAACTGAAAATCTTTGACTCAGTTTTATCGTTTAATAAGACAGCCATAATTGCATGCTATTTTTTAATAAGTCGGCCATAATTGCATGCTAGTTAACAATAAAATGGAACTGCTGAGATTATAACATGAAACCGGGTCAATTTACTGGGTTAACTAACCCATGTGTTTATCCGATTTCAGAATCATTATAATTATGCTTTTATGAGGAGAATAAATCATTTGAGAGAGAGAGAGAGAGATAAAGAAATGTCGACAAAATATTGCGAAGAAGGATCCAGCTGGAGGCGAATCAACGCCTGCATAACCATCTTATCTATGATATTAGTTCCAGCCGTCGTATTCCTAGTTATGAGGTTCATTATACTCAAGCCAACTTCGCCAAGCTTTATCCTCGAAGACGTCACCGTTGTGGCCTTCAACCTCCCTGAACCAGACAACTTTCTAGGCAACCTCACTTCGAAAATCGATATCACTATTGATGTGTGTGGTTTTTCACTTCAAAATATTTTACCTTAAAAGACCACATGACGGCTGAAAGTGCACAGCTAATCGGTAGTAGTATTTAAGGATCAATCCCACAAAGAGAGAGTTGTTGTTTAGAGAATCCGTCGGAAGAGATGTAAGGCTAGGACTCAGTAAAAATGGGGGTTTTGTTGCCACGGTCGTAAGTGAGCAAATAATGTAAATAAAAGCAAGTAAAAATAATAAAACAAGCGTTGGGCATTAAGGGGAATTGCAGGGGTTCAATGATCTATCTATCTAGGAAAGTTTAGGATTAGTTTGTTTATCTAAAACTCGGACTAAGAAACACGAACGAACCTTTAACTTACAGTTCACAAGCTAACCGTCTAAGATCTCTACACTCCGTTACTCAACTGTCGCAGGCAACGACGCATAGATCAAAGCATTTAAAATAGGTTCGATTCTAATCCATGAAATTTCATAGGTAAACGGTATGTGCTTCCTATGACTCCTCACACATCTAAGCTAGGTCAAGCACACATGCAAGCTTTTGGCAAAGCACATACACTTTAGATCATAGTTAGTTCATGAGGCTAACTTAAAGCATTAAGCAAAGACTTAGAATTAAAGTATAGAATAAACAAGATATAAATCTAACAAACCCTAAAAATTGCCACCTAAACTAAGATCATCTCCCCCCTTTGATTATCCCTTTAAACCCAACTAGAAAACTACTCTAGCATGTTTAAGGGAATCATCAAAGCAAGGTTTAATAAACTCATAAACATAAAAGAATAAATAGAGAAAAAGGGTTTAGATATTACTTCAATGATGGTCAAACAAAGTTGTAAGGATCATCTCCCTTTAGAAAACAAAGAACAAAGCAAATAGAATAGAAAAGAGTTGGTGGATGATAACAGGTTTTTTCACCCAGGGTATCAATTCCCTATGCAGTTGTAGTACAAAGGGTTATCGATCCAAATGGTTGTTATGCTAGCAGATAGGATGCAATCAGAAGCAAGCAAGTCAAGCCAAGCAATAAATGGTTTTGTCTAACAATCCTAAAATAAGAAAAGAAAAGAATATAAACAAGGAACCACACGACCTAAGCACTCGATGCAAGCATTCGAGTACATGTTCGGGTTGGGTGATCGAGTAAACAAGGAACGTATGAACAGCTCGAAGGATTACTCGAAGCAGGTGATCGTGTGCCTGTTCGGGTAAGGGATCGAGTGATGAATAAAAATGCAAGCAATTAAAAAACGAAAGCTTCTAAGGATGGGGTAATCGACTCCTAAGTGTTCCTGACCAATACTGATGTCTTACATGCCTCAAGCAAATATTCCTTAGACAATGAATCTCTAAAATCTCGTTAAAACACTCTCGTGATAAAAACAATCAACCTTTATCACTCCCCTACCCAACTCTCGTTGAAGAAACATGACCAAGCAGGCAATAAGAACCGATTCATTATTGTCAATAAACCCCTTACTCATCTAATCTCTTAGGCTAAGTGAGTAAATCTCTAGCATTGGTTGATTCAAGCATTTCATCTACACCTCTCGGTGGTAAAACACCTTAGATCTAATCTCACCCTCTCGGTTTGTTGACAACATTAAGAACACCAATCTAGAAGGGAATTTATAAAACATAAACAATCAAACTAAGACATCTTAACCGATCAAGGACACAAATTCATCTATCCCATCCCTAGAAACTTTACTACACTACTCGGAAATCATTTCAAAAGATATAGAAACAAATATAAACAAAAATTGCATTGTATTGAAAGATAGTGTAGAGAAAATAGAGTACAAAGTAGAAATCTAAAGAAATAACAAAAAGATATAAAATAAATCCTAACAAAAGTGAGAAAGGGTTTGAGTCGCTCTAGATCTCTCTCAGAAGCTCTCGCTCTCTGGTTTGAGGGTCTATGGCATCCTAGGGCGAGAGGAAGGAGAGGGGGTTTATATATGGAAACCCATTAACCCTAGCTTCCCAGTCCTACCCGAGGGTCTGCTCGATGGGGTGCACGAGGATGTGCTCGGGTTGCTCTTCGGGTAGGTCCTCGGATTGTTATTTCTGTTCTTGGATCCTCTTCGATCGGGTTGGCGTTCAGACTGTTCTTCCTGCTCCATAGCTCCTTCAGGTACATGCTCGGATTTGACCTTGTTTCTCTCCTTTTTCGGCTCTTAAGCACTTGTTTTCATCCAAATTATGCAAATTCAAGAATACAACACCCTAAATGGCCTAAATGTGGATTC